>NC_069502.1:512572969-512677969 GCF_027579735.1 Bombina bombina
GTATTAGTAATTAAACTCTACTGTATATACTTATACAGTTAAATAATAATATTCTATTATACACTTGTATTAGTAATTAAACTCTACTGTATATACTTATACAGTTAAATAATAATATTCTATTATACACTTGTATTAGTAATTAAACTCTACTGTATATACTTATACAGTTAAATAATAATATTCTATTATACACTTGTATTAGTAATTAAACTCTACTGTATATACTTATACAGTTAAATAATAATATTCTATTATACACTTGTATTAGTAATTAAACTCTACTGTATATACTTATACAGTTAAATAATAATATTCTATTATACACTTGTATTAGTAATTAAACTCTACTGTATATACTTATACAGTTAAATAATAATATTCTATTATACACTTGTATTAGTAATTAAACTCTACTGTATATACTTATACAGTTAAATAATAATATTGATTATTGAAATGTCTACAAGCTTAGGCCGGGTTATACACACACAGTGAAACAGGGAAAGATACTCACATATGCACACATTCACAGAGGCAGGGATAATAGACAGACTCATGCATATAACAGACAGGTGCAGTGAAAGCAATCTCTATAAAATGTATTTAATGTATGCAATATGCAGATTCAGCCAGTTCTTACCCTTTGTTTTTTTGTTTTTAATATACTGTGGATCCCAGTGAAGCATGTTAACAAAGGTAAAAATGAAACCGCATCTGTTTCAAAGAACTTTCCTCTGTACAGTACAGAAATCAGGCATTTAAGCATCAAAGGGAAATGGAACCCAAAAAGTTTCTTTCAAGATTCAGATAGAGCAAGCCATTTTAAACAACTTTCCAATTTACTTCTATCATGTAATTTGCTTGATTTTCCTGGTATCATTTGTTGAATAGCTAAATAGATGGTTAAGCCAATAACATGAGGGGTGTGTGCGTGTATATATATATATATATATATATATATATATATATATATATATATATATATATACATACATACATGAGTCACCTGTCAGTAGCTCCTGAGCCTACCTAGGTATCCTTTTCAACAATCGATATCAAGAGATAAAATAAATTACATAATAGAAGTAAATTGGAAAGCTGTTTAAAATCAAATACTCTGTCTGAATCATGAAAGAAAAATGTTTTGGTGTTTCGTGTCCCCTTAAGTTTGCTGTTCACACTTACTCTGCCATTTGTAAAATGAAACATCAGAGTGACAGCTCAGTCTTGTAGAAACTAATCAACCTAATAGCTTTTATTGTTAAAGGACTGGTCATATTCAGCTTTGAACATTTTTTTGGTACTTTTTTTTGCGGCACCAGGATTAACTTAAACACGTATTAAAAAGATGTAGTGCTGAAAACAAATGTAAAAAAAAAACTTTACATAAGTGCCCACATTTTAAAATGTAATGTTTACTTTAAAATCCTTAGCGATATCTACTCTTCATATTTTTAATGCAACGGCTAAATCGCTTTCTAGAAAGCGAGTAACACTTTTGTTTTGTGCTCAGAACACACCCAAGGAACATTTACAGGCACTGTAGGATTGTAAAATGTTGATTTTTAAACTTGTTTTCTGTTAGATAAAAAAAAAAAATCCAAAGTTTAAAGTGAAAAGCTCTAATTACATAGATGATGTTTCTTATATTCATTTCTGGCACAGCTACCATGTCTCCTTAACCCTTTCCCATTGTTACGATATTCCATGCTGTCCTTAAAACGCTGGGCTTTAACGATGTTGGGATGGCATGGAACGCCCTAACTTCTATGGCTCCCCCCATGTTATATTTGCCACGATGGATCCAATCAGGACCGTCTTTAACACAGGGCAAAAGGGGCAGCTGCCCAGGGCCCAGTTTCTGTTGAGGGGCCCAAGAGTCCTAAAAAAAAAAGTTGTTTTCTTCTGTTATGTGTGATCAGTCCACGGGTCATCATTACTTCTGGGATATAACTCCTCCCCAACAGGAAATGCAAGAGGATTCACCCAGCAGAGCTGCATATAGCTCCTCCCCTCTACGTCAGTCCCAGTCATTCTCTTGCACCCAACGACTAGATAGGATGTGTGAGAGGACTATGGTGATTATACTTAGTTTTTATGACTTCAATCAAAAGTTTGTTATTTTACAATAGCACAGGAGCGTGTTATTACTTCTCTGGCAGAGTTTGAAGAAGAATCTACCAGAGTTTTTTACTATGATTTTAACCGGAGTAGTTAAGATCATATTGCTGTTCTCGGCCATCTGAGGGAGGTAAAAGCTTCAGATCAGGGGACAGCGGGCAGATGAATCTGCATTGAGGTATGTAGCAGTTTTTATTTTCTGAATGGAATTGATGAGAAAATCCTGCCATACCGTTATAATGACATGTATGTATACACTTCAGTATTCTGGGGATGGTATTTCACCGGAACTACTCTGTTAAAGGTCACTAATCCTTTTAATAAGTATTTATCATGTTAAACGTTTTTGCTGGAATGTAGAATCGTTTACATTGCTGAGGTACTGAGTGAATAAATATTTGGGCATTATTTTCCACTTGGCAGTTGTTTGCTTTTAATTGTGACAGTTTCGTTTCTCTTCACTGCTGTGTATGAGAGGGAGGGGCCGTTTTTGGCGCTCTTTGCTACGCATCAAAAATTTCCAGTCAGCTACTCTTATATTTCCTGCATGATCCGGTTCATCTCTGACAGATCTCAGGGGGTCTTCAAACTTCTTTGGAGGGAGGTATATTCTCTCAGCAGAGCTGTGAGAATTTCATATTGACTGTGAATAAAAACGTTGCTCTGTAATTTTTATGTCAAATTTAATTATTGTTATTTTACTAATGGGAACAAACCTTTGCTAAAAGTTGTGTTGTTTTAAAGTTTGATGCTATAACTGTTTTTCAGTTCATTATCTCAACTGTCATTTTAATCGTTTAGTACCTCTTTGAGGCACAGTACGTTTTTGCTAAAAAAGATTATAACCAGGTTGCAAGTTATTGCTAGTGTGTTAAACATGTCTGACTCAGAGGAAGATATCTGTGTCATTTGTTCCAATGCCAAGGTGGAGCCCAATAGAAATTTATGTACTAACTGTATTGATGCTACTTTAAATAAAAGTCAATCTGTACAATGTGAACAAATTTCACCAAACTGCGAGGGGAGAGTTATGCCGACTAACTCGCCTCACGCGGCAGTACCTGCATCTCCCGCCCGGGAGGTGCGTGATATTTTGGCGCCTAATACATCTGGGCGGCCATTACAGATAACATTACATGATATGGCTACTGTTATGACTGAAGTTTTGTCTAAATTACCAGAACTAAGAGGCAAGCGTGATCACTCTGGGGTGAGAACAGAGTGCGCTGACAATACTAGGGCCATGTCTGATACTGCGTCACAGCTTGCAGAGCATGAGGACGGAGAGCTTCATTCTGTGGGTGACGGTTCTGATCCAAACAGATTGGATTCAGATATTTCAAATTTTAAATTTAAATTGGAGAACCTCCGTGTATTACTAGGGGAGGTCTTAGCAGCTCTCAATGATTGTAACACCGTTGCAATACCAGAGAAACTGTGCAGGTTGGATAAATACTTTGCGGTACCGGCGAGTACTGACGTTTTTCCTATACCTAAGAGATTAACTGAAATTGTTACTAAGGAGTGGGATAGACCCGGTGTGCCGTTCTCACCCCCTCCAATATTTAGAAAGATGTTTCCAATAGACGCCACCACTCGGGACTTATGGCAAACGGTCCCTAAGGTGGAGGGAGCAGTTTCTACTTTAGCTAAGCGTACCACTATCCCGGTGGAGGATAGCTGTGCTTTTTCAGATCCAATGGATAAAAAATTAGAGGGTTACCTTAAGAAAATGTTTGTTCAACAAGGTTTTATATTGCAACCCCTTGCATGTATCGCGCCGATTACGGCTGCGGCAGCATTTTGGATTGAGTCTCTGGAAGAGAACCTTAGTTCATCTACGCTAGACGACATTATGGACAGGCTTAGAGTCCTTAAACTAGCTAATTCATTCATTTCGGAGGCCGTAGTACATTTAACCAAACTTACGGCTAAGAACTCAGGATTCGCCATACAGGCACGTAGGGCGCTGTGGCTAAAATCCTGGTCAGCTGATGTTACTTCTAAGTCCAAATTACTTAATATACCTTTCAAGGGGCAGTCTTTATTTGGGCCCGGTTTGAAAGAAATTATCGCTGACATTACAGGAGGTAAGGGCCACGCCCTACCTCAAGACAAAGCCAAAGCTAAGGCTAGACAGTCTAATTTTCGTCCCTTTCGGAATTTCAAAACAGGAGCAGCATCAACCTCCACTGCACCAAAACAGGAAGGAGCTGTTGCTCGTTACAGGCAAGGCTGGAAGCCTAACCAGTCCTGGAACAAGGGCAAACAGGCCAGGAAACCTGCTGCTGCCCCAAAGACAGCATGAACCGAGAGCCCCCGATCCGGGACCGGATCTAGTGGGGGGCAGACTTTCTCTCTTCGCCCAGGCCTGGGCAAGAGATGTTCAGGATCCCTGGGCGCTAGAGATCATATCTCAGGGATACCTTCTAGACTTCAAATTATCTCCCCCAAGAGGGAGATTTCATCTGTCAAGGTTGTCAACAAACCAGATAAAGAAAGAAGCGTTTCTACGCTGTGTACAAGATCTGTTATTAATGGGAGTGATCCATCCGGTTCCGCGGTCGGAACAAGGACAAGGGTTCTACTCAAACCTGTTTGTGGTTCCCAAAAAAGAGGGAACTTTCAGGCCAATCTTAGATTTAAAGATTCTAAACAAATTCCTAAGAGTTCCATCGTTCAAAATGGAAACTATTCGGACAATCTTACCCATGATCCAAAAGGGTCAGTACATGACCACAGTGGATTTAAAAGATGCTTACCTTCACATACCGATTCACAAAGATCATCACCGGTATCTACGGTTTGCCTTCCTAGACAGGCACTACCAGTTTGTAGCTCTTCCATTCGGATTGGCTACGGCCCCAAGAATCTTCACAAAGGTTCTGGGTGCCCTTCTGGCGGTACTAAGACCGCGAGGGATTTCGGTAGCTCCGTACCTAGACGACATTCTAATACAAGCTTCAAGCTTTCAAACTGCCAAGTCTCATACAGAGTTAGTTCTGGCATTTCTAAGGTCGCATGGATGGAAAGTGAACGAAAAGAAGAGTTCTCTTTTTCCTCTCACAAGAGTTCCATTCTTGGGGACTCTTATAGATTCTGTAGAAATGAAGATTTACCTGACAGAAGACAGGTTAACAAAGCTTCAAGATGCATGCCGTGTCCTTCATTCCATTCAACACCCGTCAGTAGCTCAATGCATGGAGGTGATCGGCTTAATGGTAGCGGCAATGGACATAGTTCCTTTTGCACGCCTACACCTCAGACCGCTGCAATTGTGCATGCTAAGTCAGTGGAATGGGGATTACTCAGATTTGTCCCCTACTCTGAATCTGAATCAAGAGACCAGAAATTCTCTTCTATGGTGGCTTTATCGGCCACACCTGTCCAGGGGGATGCCATTCAGCAGGCCAGACTGGACAATTGTAACAACAGACGCCAGCCTACTAGGTTGGGGCGCTGTCTGGAATTCTCTGAAGGCTCAGGGATTATGGAATCAGGAGGAGAGTCTCCTTCCAATAAACATTCTGGAATTGAGAGCAGTTCTCAATGCCCTTCTGGCTTGGCCCCAATTAACAACTCGGGGGTTCATCAGGTTTCAGTCGGACAATATCACGACTGTAGCTTACATCAACCATCAGGGAGGGACAAGAAGCTCCCTAGCAATGATGGAAGTATCAAAGATAATTCGCTGGGCAGAGTCTCACTCTTGCCACCTGTCAGCAATCCACATCCCGGGAGTGGAGAACTGGGAAGCGGATTTCTTGAGTCGCCAGACTTTTCATCCGGGAGAGTGGGAACTTCATCCGGAGGTCTTTGCCCAAATACTTCGACGTTGGGGCAAACCAGAGATAGATCTCATGGCGTCTCGCCAGAACGCCAAACTTCCTCACTACGGGTCCAGATCCAGGGATCCGGGAGCGGTTCTGATAGATGCTTTGACAGCACCTTGGAACTTCAGGATGGCTTATGTGTTTCCACCCTTCCCGCTGCTTCCTCGATTGATTGCCAGAATCAAACAGGAGAGAGCATCAGTGATTCTAATAGCGCCTGCATGGCCACGCAGGACTTGGTATGCAGATCTAGTGGACATGTCATCCTGTCCGCCTTGGTCTCTACCTCTAAGACAGGACCTTCTGATACAGGGTCCATTCAAACATCAAAATCTAACTTCTCTGAAACTGACTGCTTGGAAATTGAACGCTTGATTTTATCAAAACGTGGTTTTTCTGAGTCGGTTATTGATACCCTGATACAGGCTAGGAAGCCTGTTACCAGAAAGATTTACCATAAAATATGGCGTAAATACCTATACTGGTGCGAATCCAAACGTTACTCCTGGAGTAAGGTTAGGATCCCTAGGATATTGTCCTTTCTACAAGAAGGTTTAGAAAAGGGTTTATCAGCTAGTTCATTAAAGGGACAGATTTCAGCTCTGTCCATCTTGTTACACAGGCGTCTGTCAGAAAATTCAGACGTCCAGGCCTTTTGTCAGGCTTTAGCTAGGATCAAGCCTGTGTTTAAAGCTGTTGCTCCGCCATGGAGTTTAAACTTAGTTCTTAACGTTTTACAGGGTGTTCCGTTTGAACCCCTTCATTCCATTGATATAAAATTGTTATCTTGGAAAGTTCTATTTTTAATGGCTATTTCCTCGGCTCGAAGAGTCTCTGAGTTATCAGCCCTACATTGTGATTCTCCTTATCTGATCTTTCATTCAGACAAGGTAGTTCTACGTACTAAACCTGGGTTCTTACCTAAGGTAGTCACTAACAGGAATATCAATCAAGAGATTGTTGTTCCATCTTTGTGTCCAAATCCTTCTTCAAAGAAGGAACGTCTTCTACACAATCTGGATGTAGTTCGTGCCCTCAAGTTCTACTTGCAGGCAACTAAAGATTTTCGCCAAACTTCTTCCCTGTTTGTCGTTTATTCTGGACAGAGGAGAGGTCAAAAAGCTTCTGCTACCTCTCTCTCTTTTTGGCTTCGTAGCATAATACGTTTAGCCTATGAGACTGCTGGACAGCAGCCTCCTGAAAGAATTACAGCTCACTCCACTAGAGCTGTGGCTTCCACTTGGGCCTTTAAGAATGAGGCCTCTGTTGAACAGATTTGCAAGGCTGCAACTTGGTCTTCGCTTCATACTTTTTCCAAATTTTACAAATTTGACACTTTTGCTTCTTCGGAGGCTATTTTTGGGAGAAAGGTTCTTCAGGCAGTGGTTCCTTCTGTATAATGAGCCTGCCTATCCCTCCCGTCATCCGTGTACTTTTGCTTTGGTATTGGTATCCCAGAAGTAATGATGACCCGTGGACTGATCACACATAACAGAAGAAAACATAATTTATGCTTACCTGATAAATTCCTTTCTTCTGTTGTGTGATCAGTCCACGGCCCGCCCTGTTTTTAAGGCAGGTAAATATCTTTTAAATTATACTCCAGTCACCACTTCACCCTTGGTTACTCCTTTCTCGTTGATTCTTGGTCGAATGACTGGGACTGACGTAGAGGGGAGGAGCTATATGCAGCTCTGCTGGGTGAATCCTCTTGCATTTCCTGTTGGGGAGGAGTTATATCCCAGAAGTAATGATGACCCGTGGACTGATCACACAACAGAAGAAAGGAATTTATCAGGTAAGCATAAATTATGTTTTTTTTTTTGGTTTTTTTTTATGGTTCATACCAGACTGCTGATGTGACATGGGGAACACACACATTCAGTCCTAATACTGTCACAGTCAAAAGTACTCTGCTTATAGTTATTTTTTTTTAAAAACTATGCCAGACCGTGCCTGTGTCATGTAACATGCCAAGCTATTGCTATGTGCTGTTTTAGATGTGCAATGTGCAGCACTGAATGCAAAGTCCTAACTCGGCATCCAGCCATTCCCACTGCATTATAAGAAGTCCTACTGGGGTTACCAATGTTACCAGGTAACTTCTCTGGTGGTAGGGATTGTTTCTGGATAAGGCTGACTGTAGGTGCATGCAGCAGAAAGCTGGAGCGGCAAGCACGTGAGGATTTGAGAATCTGTGCAGCTGCATACACTGCTCTCTTCAGTCTTGAGGCTGTGTGACTCATCTCATACTGTATCCATGCAGCCTTGGACAGACAGCATCCAGTCTGCTGGTCCCCTTAGCCCTGCTCTTTCTGCTGTGGCCCTAAGATCAACTAACTGAAGTTTGTTAGGGGAACAGTGCTTTGTAGAAAGGTGTTAGTGGGAAGAATAAGTGAGTGCACACACACCCCTCCCCATGCAGCATTGTCTAGTGCAGGGTGAGAGGGAACTTGTTTCTAGCAAAGAAGTGACATATGCTGATACTTCACACATTAATGTAAGGTTTATTTTTATAGTTTGTTTTCTCACTGTCTCAGATTTTACAGCTTCCCATAGTAGTTCTGCTGTTCCATTCAGTAAACTTATACTGCACCTCCATGCTTCCTCCTCAGTCTTTACCTTGCTTTGCTCCTGTTGCTGCCCTAAATCTCTTTAACTAGCTAACCTCACACCAGAATCACATTCAAAAGAATATTAAATGAATCCACAGTGGAGGAATTTATATATTTATTTACTTATTAATACTGCTTAGGTCCAGTTTCACATATTGCAATTTATTTCATTTTTTTAAATGATTAGCTCAGCAGTGGATAATCCACTGCTGGGCTAATAATCAAAAAAAATTTGATTTAGTTGTTTTTTGGAATGTTGGGGTGGAGAGCGAAATTGCATTGGGGGGGCCCAAGAAAATTTTTGCCCAGGGTCCAGTCAATATTAAAGACGGCCCTGGATCCAATGCTAGGACTTGCCTGGCAATTTAGGCAGTCCCCCAGAAGCCAATTGTAACATTACATTGCAGTGACTGATACAATGTGACAGCCAATGATTGGCAGTCTGCACTACCTGTGCCTCTCTCTTTGTTCAGTGTGATCTGAGGTTAGAGAGGCAGAGATCAGTGCTACAAAGTGTCCCACAAAGTTTTTTTTCATTGTTTTTATAAAAAAAAAAAACTTTTACTGTCAAAAATAATAATTAAGGGGGGGCGGAGCCAACCGCCAAGCTAGCAAGACGTGCCTCTACAGAGCTCCTGAAGGCAGATTATTAAAATTATTTTATATGGCATACTTAGTACCTAAATAGCCTGTATCCTGACCCTGGCATACACATTAGGACATGGACTTCAAGTTTGGGCTCAAAATAAAATAAAATAGCTGATATAGAAAACCACCAGCCAGCTACAACCGCACCAGGGAGTTCGGTATCAGGACTGTCAAATACCCGTGAGACGGACTGGCCTAACACCCGGTCCCACACCTAGCTGACTAATAAGTCTACTGTGCTACTCTCAAAATGGAGAAGCTCTCAGCATCCCTTAAATCTTTATTGGAGGGCATAAGCAGTAAAGCCGACAGAAACTTCCACGGCTTAAAGACTACCCTTATGGAAATGCGCAACAAAGATGGCGCTACTTCCCTGATCGCCTATGACACCCCTGAGGAAAATCAGATAGCAGACTCTTTGCCAGCTGGGAAACTGCATCGACACACTCAGGAAGGACTACCTGCTCGTGTCTCAGCTAGCACCCTGCAGGAGCCAGCAAATAGCGACTCGATGCTGCTGTATTCTGAGGCGACATCCTACACTACGGCTGCAGTTATAGATTTCATAAGGCCCATCCGGACCGCTGCCGGACGCCACCTTCAGCTCTCCCCTTCTCACTACCTATGCTCCCAAACAGCTCTGGCATTTGAAGCGATCAAGAGCCAGGAAGATGTGGATGAGTGCTGTACGCGCTCAGCAGCGAATGCCCACATCCTAACTAAGACATCTCCAGAGGGGGGGAGAAAAGCCTGGACTGCAGACATGTCTTCTTCCCGCGAGGGCACAGCTCACCACCTCTCCCTCCCGCAGATGCTTCTCCTTATCAGAAGAGCCCACAAGGAAACGGACCGAGGGTCATGGTATCCTACTACATCCTGGGGAACTTTATACATGGTAATGTATGATAGCCCAGCCAGGCAGCATTTGTATCCAGCTTTGTTGGGCCAAAGAGATAGACAGTTTACCGTGCTCCCTATAGCTGAGCCTCAGAGATGCGGAGTAGGCTAGATCACACGCAGGTTTGGAGGCCCCATTCGTCATACTCTGCAGCTGGCCTCTTCTGTTTTCATAGATTCTGCAAGTTTACCACGGACATTGCAGTCTAGCAAGTCTTAGTAGCCCATTCTGTATTGACTCGCTCACATTACTAGCGGACAGCTCTATTGTACAAAGCACATGATGTATAAGCTTTAAAAGAGATGGTTCGCTATTCTCTACATAAGGAAAGAACCCCAGATTTATTAGTCTCACTCTATAGTTTGAGCCAACACAGAGACTGATGAACGTTGTGCTTGTGAGAGTCATATTTAGATGGGTTTAATTATGGTATAATTCCTTTGCCTATCAAATGTTGTATATATCTTTATGTTAAAATGTACCTAGGTTAATGTTAGTTTAACTGTTTAAATTACTATTCAATAACTTTTATTGCTCTACCTTGGTATATGTTTATATTCTGTTATGTAAATTTCTCCTAGAATATAGGGTATATATCACTTATACTCATTCACTTGCACTGGGGGCTTAGATTTAAGCAGTGGATACCCCTAAAGCTCACCCAGCTAACACAGTTGATAATCTCATTATTTCCATGCACCCTTGTTATTATTGTCATTATTGTGTGTTAGTGTGTAGTAACCTTGATTTGGGTATATTATACCTTACTAAAAAGCTGTTTGACATAACCGTGGGTCTTAACATGTGTTAGTCCTTACTAACACCCACTCTTCTCTTCTTTATTATAGCTCATAGTCATACACTTTTGAGGTTATTGCGTTCTAGTATTTATATCAAACTCCATATCCATATACACTAATTCCTTAACCTCTGAGAATGTACCATTACTTGCTCACTCTACCATATTATGGCGTCAGTTGTAGAACATATTTTATATTGTTTTTCTTTCAGGAGAACAGCTCCTACGTAACTGTAAGCTCTATATTCATATTATATGGGTTAGCTGCTTTATTTTCGTCATGGAGACACGCATGCCGCACAAATTATTAAGTGAAGCAGGTACTAGACTATATTTCTAGATAGCTGACATCTTTGATGATAATTCAGTAGTCTGGGAGTGAGATATCATGACCTCTCCAGTGGTGAGAACTTGGTCTCAGACACCTACCACAATTAAGATCCAAACTCCAAAAGCCCTCATCCACTATAGGTATTTAATGAAGTGTATATGCTCTATCATTGTATCTCAGGTTGATAGTTCGGTCTGTCTAAATAGAGTACTCTCTGTCAATTCAAACTTGTTTGATATATAATGTCACCTAGTTTCTCTCTTATCTTATTATGTTTTTCTCAAAGGTTCTCGGCGATCCCTTGCCTACTGGTGTTTTATATTTTGTATTAATCGCTTTCCTGGAGGGGAGAACTCTAATATCCATAATAGCCTGAAATAAATCCATGTTCAGTTTGTTGCTTATAAGTTAACCCAGCATGCTGTATTATGCCCTGCTAGTTCCTATATTTATGGCTCCGTCCCCCCCACCCCTTTCCCTATGCGTATAGCGGTGCTTACCCGCTGAATATCCCCCACCCCCCTATTAACCTCGGCCCAAGAGTGGCTGATATTTATGTTGACCCTCCACAGACTGATATTTTGGTCTTAGGTAAAATACTATTAGAATGTGGAGCTCATACGCTGATAATATATTATAAAATGAAGTTTTATTTAATCTCGCCCAAGATACTGTCTATCTTCAAAACCAGATTTCAAAATGTATTTTCTCTTGCTATATATGCCTACTGTTTTCTCAACAATGCCTATGTATAGACAATGTATTAATCTCTTTGTTGTAACTTTGGCCTGAGGGCGAGTTCTTGTTGTGATGATATGTGTCTTAACTTCAATAAAAAAATAATTAAAAAAAAAAAAATAATAATTAAAAAAATAAGATAAAAATATATATGTGTGTGTGTGTGTATATATATATATATATATATGAAACAAAAAAAGCGTGTATGTCAAAGGGTTAAAAAACCCCTCTTTCAAAACACAGAACTGCGCTCTAAATAAACCTTTTTTTTTTTTTTTTTTTTACAATATAAATATCTGGATGATACCAAAATCAAAACATTCAAATATTCAAATAATATTGGTTCATTGAAATATACAACAGAATAAAATATGTAATGGTAAGATTATAAATCACAATAAAAAGGATAAATTGGTTGGATCCCACGTAATAGTGCAGATCAATTGTAGGTGTCGGCTGCTGTGTCTTATTAATCCTCCGGAATCTCACGGAGTAAGGTAGAAATCTAAAGAAAAGTGAGAAAGAAAGCGCACAAAGGCACCTACATAGTGCAAATCAATTTAATTTAAACAATAATACAAGTGTATATTAAAACAGCTCCCCCGTAGGGTATCTACTCACAAGAGTCAACCTCAAACTTGTGAGGTATGTTTGAGCATGTAGTTTGAAGGTTTCGCTCAGAACCGCTTGCTGTGAAAGTGCTTAGTCCAAAAAGTCAGGACCAATTCAACCTGAATGCCGGGTGTCGCTGTCTGTAACTCGAGATCTGGACAAGTATTTCTCCCGGTCTCTTGTTCCACTCACATCCCTTTTGGTAGGAGTTTTTTTGGAGCACAATCTCTCATTAGCAAAATGGTCCGTGCAGATATAACCACAGCTGATCGCTGTTCCACAAAGACAGACGCAAGGTGGGCGTGGCCTTACGCGTTTCACGGTTGTGTCACCGCTTCGTCAGAGGAATATCCACGCCCACTGGAAGCTTCCCTTAAATACGTTCTTAGTCAATGTAGACCGCCCACCTTAGCGTCTTATTTGAAATTCAGTCATGCAAATTTGTAATCCTGTTATGTTATGCGATGGTCATATCTGTTTATATGAGAGTATATAAACAGAGCTGTATATAGCAAATATAAACTAGAAATACACAATGTGTAGAAAAAAACACTTTATTTTACTGACAGACCATGTCTTAGAACATTTAAAAAGATATAATATATACCTATTCACAAAGCACAAAGCAATAGTATTAAATGTTGCTATTGTATATAGTCCTAACACATAGGTTAAAAAACGATTTGCACAATGGGGGGCAAATGAAAGTTTTTGAGATGAAATGGAGCACTATTGTCCCCACACAAATTTGCAACATACAAATATGCAGTATTAAATCACAAGTATAAAAACATTTAAAAAAAATAAAAATCATGTAATACTCTGATAAATGAAGAGCGAGAACACCTGAGGAAGGGGCGTGGCCCTGAAACTAGTAGTGGTAACGTATACACAGAGTCTGGCCAGGCAAGTGTTTGCAGTTTCTCTCGCTCTTCATTTATCAGAGTATTATATGATTTTTAGTTTTTTAAAAGGTTTTTATACTTGTGATTTAATACTGCATATTTGTATGTTGTAAATTTGTATATTGTATGAAAGTGGGGACAATAGTGCTCCATTTCATCTCAAAAAAAATTATTTGCCCTCCATTGCGCAAATAGTTTTTTAACCTATGTGTTAGGACTATATACAATAGCAACATTTAATACTATTGCTTTGTGAATAGGTATATGTTATTTCTTTCATGTAATTGGCAAGAGTCCATGAGCTAGTTTCCCAAACCTCAAAATGCCTATAAATACACTCCTCACCACACCCACAATTCAGTTTTACAAACTTTGCCTCCTGTGGAGGTGGTGAAGTAAGTTTGTGCTAAGATTTCTACTTTGATATGCGCTTCTCAGCATTGTTGAAGCCCGATTCCTCTCAGAGTACAGTGAATGTCAGAGGGACGTGAAGGGAGTATCACTTATTTGAATACAATGATTTCCCTAACGGTGGTCTATTTCATAGGTTCTCTGTTATCGGTCGTAGAGATTCATCTCCTACCTCCCTTTTCAGATCGACGATATACTCTCAATTTACCATTACCTCTACTAATAACTGTTTCTCCTGTTAAGTATAGTCAGTCCACGGGTCATCCATTACTTATGGAATATATCTCTTCCTAACAGGAAACTGCAAGAGAATTACCCAGCAGAGCTGCTATATAGCTCCTCCCCTCACATATCATACTCAGTCATTCTCTTGCAGCCTAACTAAAAAGGAAGCTGTGAGAGATCTGTGGTGTTTTTTTTTTTAACTTAGTTTATTTCTACAATCAAAAGTTTGTTATTTTTAAATGGCACCGGAGTGTGCTGTTTATTCTCAGGCAGCATTAGAAGAAGAATCTGCCTGGGTTTTTTTCTATGGTCTTAGCAGACGTAACTAAGATCCACTGGCTGTTTCTCATCTGAGGAGTGAGGTAACTTCAGAGAAGGGGAATAGCATGCAGGGCTCCCCTGCAACAAATGAGGTATGTGCAGTAATTTATTTTCTGAGGAATGGAATTGACTGAGAAAATACTGCTGATACCATTGTAAAGTAAGTTCAGCCTTAAATGCAGTGATAGCGACTGGTATCAGGCTGATGTGTGTGTGTGTGTGTGTACACTGAATGTATTTTTCTAAGGAATGGAATTGACTCTGAAAATACTGTTAATACTGAAATAATGTATGAGCCTTAACGGCAGTAAAAACGACTGGTAGCAGGCTTATTAATAATACATAACTTTCAAATGTATGTTTAAAACGTTTACTGGCTTGTTAATCATTTTTGTGAGGTACTTGGTGATAAAACTTATTAGGGCATGATTTTTACCACATGGCCATTTTTGTTTTCTGCATAGAAACAGTTTCTGAGCTTCCCCACTGTTGTAATATGAGTGGGAGGGGCCTATTTTAGCGCTTTTTTGCGCAGTAAAAATTCAGTCACAATCTGTCTACTTCATCCTCCATGATCCAGATCGTCTCTAGAGAGCTCAGGGGTCTTCAAAATCCATTTTGAGGGAGGTAATCAGGCACAGCAGTCCTGTGACAGTGTATTTGACTGTGAGAAAAACGTTAATTATATAATTGTTATCCGTTTTTGGGTACTAAGGGGTTAATCATCCATTTTGGTGGGTGCAATCCTGTGCTAACTTAATACATTTACTGTGAAAATTTGGTTGCTATAACTATTTTGGTCATTGTTATTTCAACTGTGTCAGTTTTTCTGTGCTTCTTAAAGGCACAGTAACGTTTTTTATATTGCTTGTAAATTAATTTTCAAGTATTTCCAAGTTTGCTAGTCTCATTGCTAGTTTGTTTAAACATGTCTGACTCAGATGAATCTCTTTGTTCACTATGTTTAAAGGCCAATGTGGAGCCCAATAGAAATTTGTGTACTAATTGCATTGATGCTACTTTAAATAAAAGTCAATCTTTACATGTAAAGAAATTATCACCAGACGACGAGGGGAGAGTTATGCCGACTAACTCTCCTCACGTGTCAGTACCTTCGCCTCCCGCTCAGGAGGTGCGTGATTTTGTGGCGCCAAGTACATCAGGGAGGCCCTTACAAATCACTTTGCAAGACATGGCTACTGTTATGACAGAAGTATTATCTAAGTTGCCAGAATTAAGAGGCAAGCGCGATAGCTCTGGGTTAAGGATAGAGCGCGCGGATGAGATGAGAGCCATGTCAGATACTGCGTCACAGTTTCCAGAACGTGAGGACGGAGAGCTTCATTCTGTGGGTGACGGATCTGATCCAGGGAGACTGGATTCAGAGATTTCCAATTTTAAATTTAAGCTAGAGAACCTCCGCACATTGCTAGGGGAGGTATTAGCGGCTCTGAATGATTGTAACACGGTTGCAATTCCAGAGAAATTATGTAGGTTGGATAGATACTATGCAGTACCGGTGTGTACTGACGTATTTCCTATACCAAAAAGGCTTACAGAGATTATTAGCAAGGAGTGGGATAGACCGGGTGTGCCTTTTACCCCTCCTCCCATATTTAGGAAAATGTTTCCTATTGACGCCACCACACGAGACTTATGGCAGACGGTCCCTAAGGTGGAGGGAGCAGTTTCTACTTTAGCTAAGCGTACCACTATCCCGGTGGAGGATAGTTGTGCCTTTTCAGATCCAATGGATAAAAAATTAGAGGGTTACCTTAAGAAAATGTTTGTTCAACAAGGTTTTATTTTACAGCCCCTCGCATGCATTGCGCCTGTCACTGCTGCGGCAGCATTCTGGTTTGAGTCTCTGGAAGAGGCCATTCGCTCAGCTCCATTGGATGAAATAATCAACAAGCTTAAGACACTTAAGCTAGCTAACGCATTTGTTTCTGATGCCGTTGTGCATTTAACCAAACTTACGGCTAAGAACTCCGGATTCGCCATCCAAGCGCGCAGAGCGCTATGGCTTAAATCCTGGTCAGCTGACGTGACTTCTAAATCTAAATTGCTTAATATTCCTTTCAAAGGGCAGACCTTATTCGGGCCCGGCTTGAAAGAAATTATTGCTGACATTACGGGAGGTAAGGGCCATGCTCTACCTCAGGACAGGGCCAAATCAAAGGCCAAACAGTCTAATTTTCGTGCCTTTCGTAACTTCAAGGCAGGAGCAGCATCAACTTCCTCCGCTCCAAAACAGGAAGGAGCTGTTGCTCGTTACAGACAGGGCTGGAAAGTTAACCAGTCCTGGAACAGGGGCAAGCAGGCCAAGAAACCTGCTGCTGCCCCCAAAACAGCATGAAGAGAGGGCCCCCTATCCGGAAACGGATCTAGTGGGGGCAGACTTTCTCTCTTCACCCAGGCTTGGGCAAGAGATGTCCAGGATCCCTGGGCGTTGGAGATCATATCTCAGGGATATCTCCTGGACTTCAAAACTTCTCCTCCAAGGGGGAGATTTCATCTTTCAAGGTTATCAGCAAACCAAATAAAGAAAGAGGCGTTTCTACGCTGTGTACAAGACCTCTTACTAATGGGGGTAATCCACCCAGTTCCGCGGACGGAACACGGGCAGGGATTCTATTCAAACCTATTTGTGGTTCCCAAGAAAGAGGGAACCTTCAGGCCAATCTTGGACTTAAAAATCCTAAACAAATTTCTAAGAGTTCCATCATTCAAAATGGAAACTATTCGAACCATCCTTCCCATGATCCAAGAGGGTCAGTACATGACCACAGTGGATCTAAAGGATGCCTACCTTCACATACCGATTCACAAGGACCATTATCGGTATCTGAGATTTGCCTTCCAAGACAGGCATTACCAGTTTGTAGCTCTTCCCTTCGGATTAGCTACGGCTCCAAGAATCTTTACAAAAATTCTAGGATCACTTCTGGCGGTACTAAGACCGCGAGGCATAGCGGTGACTCCGTACCTAGACGACATTCTGATACAAGCGTCAAGTTTTCAAACTGCCAAGTCTCATACAGAGATAGTTCTGGCATTTCTGAGGTCGCATGGGTGGAAGGTGAACGTGGAAAAGAGTTCTCTATTACCACTTACAAGAGTTCCCTTTCTAGGGACTCTTATAGATTCTGTAGAGATGAAAATTTACCTGACAGAGGCCAGGTTATTAAAACTTCTAAATGCTTGCCGTGTCCTTCACTCCATTCCACACCCGTCAGTAGCTCAGTGCATGGAAGTAATCGGCTTAATGGTAGCGGCAATGGACATAGTACCATTTGCGCGCCTGCATCTCAGACCACTGCAATTGTGCATGCTAAGTCAGTGGAACGGGGAATACTCAGATTTGTCCCCCCTACTAAATCTGGATCAAGAGACCAGAGATTCTCTTCTATGGTGGCTTTCTCGGCCACATCTGTCCAAGGGGATGACCTTTCGCAGGCCAGATTGGACGATTGTAACAACAGACGCCAGCCTCCTAGGCTGGGGAGCAGTCTGGAATTCCCTGAAAGCTCAGGGATTATGGACTCAGGAGGAGAAACTCCTCCCAATAAATATTCTGGAGTTAAGAGCAATATTCAATGCTCTCCTAGCTTGGCCTCAGTTAGCAACTCTGAGGTTCATCAGATTTCAGTCGGACAACATCACGACTGTGGCTTACATCAACCATCAAGGGGGAACCAGAAGTTCCCTAGCGATGTTGGAAGTCTCAAAGATAATTCGCTGGGCAGAGTCTCACTCTTACCACCTGTCAGCGATCTACATCCCAGGCGTGGAGAACTTGGAGGCGGATTTTCTAAGTCGCCAGACTTTTCATCCGGGGGAGTGGGAGCTTCATCCGGAGGTCTTTGCTCAACTGAGTCGTCGTTGGGGCAAACCAGATCTGGATCTCATGGCGTCTCGTCAGAACGCCAAGCTTCCTTGTTACGGATCCAGGTCCAGGGACCCGGGAGCGGTGCTGATAGATGCTCTGACATCCCCTTGGGTCTTCAACATGGCTTATGTGTTTCCACCATTCCCGATGCTTCCTCGTTTGATTGCCAAGATCAAACAGGAGAGAGCTTCGGTGATTCTGATAGCGCCTGCGTGGCCACGCAGGACCTGGTATGCAGACCTAGTGGACATGTCGTCCTGTCCACAGTGGTCTCGTCCACAGTGGTCTCTGCCTCTGAGACAGGACCTTCTAATTCAGGGTCCTTTCAAACATCCAAATCTAATTTCTCTGAGGCTGACTGCATGGAGATTGAACGCTTGATTCTATCAAAGCGTGGCTTCTCGGAGTCGGTTATTGATACCTTAATACAGGCTAGGAAGCCTGTTACCAGAAAAATTTACCATAAGATATGGCGTAAATATTTACATTGGTGCGAATCCAAGAGTTACTCATGGAGTAAGGTTAGGATTCCTAGGATATTGTCCTTTCTACAAGAGGGTTTAGAAAAGGGCTTATCTACTAGTTCGTTAAAGGGACAGATTTCTGCTCTGTCTATTCTTCTACACAAACGTCTGGCTGAAGTTCCAGACGTTCAGGCTTTAACTAGGATTAAGCCTGTGTTTAAGTCTGTTGCTCCGCCGTGGAGCTTAAACTTAGTTCTTAATGTTCTTCAAGACATTCCATTGATATCAAGCTGTTATCTTGGAAAGTTCTGTTTTTGATGGCTATTTCCTCGGCTCGAAGAGTCTCTGAGTTATCTGCCTTACATTGTGATTCTCCTTATCTGATTTTTCATTCAGACAAGGTAGTCCTGCGTACTAAACCTGGGTTCTTACCTAAGGTAGTTACTAACAGGAATATCAATCAAGAGATTGTTGTTCCATCTCTGTGTCCTAACCCTTCTTCAAAGAAGGAACGACTTTTGCATAATCTGGACATAGTCCGTGCCCTGAAATTCTATTTGCAGGCAACTAAGGATTTTCGTCAAACTTCTTCCCTGTTTGTCGTTTACTCTGGACAGAGGAGAGGTCAAAAGGCTTCGGCTACCTCTCTCTCTTTTTGGCTTCGTAGCATAATACGCTTAGCCTATGAGACTGCTGGACAGCAGCCTCCTGAAAGGATTACAGCTCATTCTACTAGAGCTGTGGCTTCCACCTGGGCCTTTAAAAATGAGGTCTCTGTTGAACAGATTTGCAAGGCTGCGACTTGGTCTTCGCTTCACACTTTTTCAAAATTTTACAAATTTGACACTTTTGCTTCGTCGGAGGCTATTTTTGGGAGAAAGGTACTTCAGGCAGTGGTTCCTTCTGTTTAATGTTCCTGCCTTGTCCCTCCCTTCATCCGTGTACTTTAGCTTTGGTATTGGTATTCCATAAGTAATGGATGACCCGTGGACTGACTACACTTAACAGGAGAAAACATAATTTATGCTTACCTGATAAATTCCTTTCTCCTGTAGTGTAGTCAGTCCACGGCCCGCCCTGTTTTTACGGCAGGTCTAAATTTTAATTAAACTCCAGTCACCACTGTACCCTATGGTTCCTCCTTTCTCGTCTGCTTTGGTCGAATGACTGAGTATGATATGTGAGGGGAGGAGCTATATAGCAGCTCTGCTGGGTAATTCTCTTGCAGTTTCCTGTTAGGAAGAGATATATTCCATAAGTAATGGATGACCCGTGGACTGACTACACTACAGGAGAAAGGAATTTATCAGGTAAGCATAAATTATGTTTTTAGTACTGGTTTGGCTATCTGCTATATGTGAATGGGTGTCTTTTGGTAAGTATGTTTTCATTACTTAAGACACTCTCAGCTATGGTTTGGCACTTTATGCATTTATATAAAGTTCTAAATATATGTATTGTACTAATATTTGCCATGAGTCAGGTTCATGTATTTCCTTCAGCAGACTGTCAGTTTCATATTTGGGGAATTTAAACATTTTAAAAAATTTATTTCTTACCTGGGGTTTAGTCATTTTTTTTTAATTGACTACTTCTTGCTATTGCGGGTATTAGGCCAGCGGGTGCGTCAAATGCTAAACTTTATTGCGTCAATCTTGGCGCAAAATTTTTGACGCAACTTCGTCATTTCCGGCATCATATGTGACACACCTTGTATGTTTGCCTCTTGCTTTTTGCTATCAGAGGCCTATGCTATTGCATTTTTTCCCATTCCGGAAACTGTCATATAAGGAAATAGATAATTTTGCTTTATATGTTGTTTTTTCTCTTACATTGTGCAAGATGTCCCAATCTGATCCTGCCTCAGAAGTTTCTGCTGGAACATTGCTGCGTGACATCAGTTCTACCAAAGCTAAGTGCATTTGTTGTAAAATTGTAGAAATTAGTCCACCGAATGTCATTTGTAATAGTTGTCATGATAAACTTTTACATGCAGATAGTGTTTCCATCAGTAATAGTACATTGCCAGTTGCAGTTCCTTCAACTTCTAATGTGCATGATATACCTGTAAATTTTAAAGAATTTGTTTCTGATTCTATTGTGAAGGCTTTGTCTGCATTTCCACCTTCTATTAAACGTAAAAGGTCTTTTAAAACTTCTCATTTAGCTGATGAAATATCAAATGACTAACAACATAATAATTTATCCTCTTCTGATGAGGATCTATCTGATTCAGAAGATCCTTCCTCAGACATTGACACTGACAAATCTACTTATTTATTTAAAATAGAGTATATGCGTTCTTTATTAAAAGAAGTGTTAATTACTTTGGATATTGAGGTAACCAGTCCTATTGACGTTCAGTCTAATAAACGTTTAAATGCTGTTTTTAAACCTCCTGTGGTTTCTCCAGGGGTTTTTCCCATTCCTGAGGCTATTTGTGATATCATTTCTAGGGAATGGAATAAGCCAGGTACTTCTTGTATTCCTTCTTCAAGGTTTAAAAAATTGTATCCTTTACCAGCAAAATCTATAAAGTTTTGGGAAAAAATCCCCAAAGTTGATGGGGCTATTTCTACTCTTGCTAAACGTATTACTATTCCTATGGAAGATAGTACTTCCTTTAAGGATCCTTTAGATAGGAAGCTTGAATCTTATCTTAGGAATGCCTATTTATATTCAGGTCATCTTCTCAGACCTGCTATTTCTTTTGCTGATGTTGCGGCTGCATCAACTTTCTGGTTGGAAAATTTAGCGCAACATGAATTGGATTCTGACATATCTAGCGTTATTCGCTTACTGCAACATGCTAATCATTTTATTTGTGATGCCATTTTTGATATTATCAAAATTGATGTTAGATCCCATGTCTTTAGTTGTGTTAGCTAGAAGAGCTTTGTGGCTTAAGTCTTGGAATGCTGATATGACATCTAAATCTAGATTACTATCTCTTTCTTTCCAAGGTAATAATTTATTTGGTTCTCAGTTGGATTCTATTATTTCAACTATCACTGGGGGGAAATTAGTTTTTTTGCCTCAGGATAAAAAACCTAAGGGTAAATCTAAGGCTTCTAACCGTTTTCATTCCTTTCGTCAGAATAAGGAACAAAAACTCAATCCTCACCCAAAGGAATCTGCTTCCAATTGGAAGCCTTCCTCAAATTGGAATAAATTCAAGCCATTTAGGAAACCAAAGTCAGCCCCTAACTCCGCATGAAGGTGCGGCCCTAATTCCAGCTCAGCTTGTAGTGGGCAGATTAAGGTTTTTCAAGGATTTTTGGATACAATCTGTCCAAAATCATTGGATTCAGAGCATTGTCTCTCAAGGGTTATCGAATAGGATTCAAAGTAAGATTTTTTTCTCTCACGCATCCCTGTAAATCCAGTAAAAGCTCAGGCTTTTCTGAAGTGTGTTTCAGACCTGGAGTCTTCAGGGGTAATCATGCCAGTCCCTCCTCAGGAACAAGGTTTGGGGTTTTATTCAAACCTATTCATTGTACCAAAGAAAGAAAATGTATTCAGACCAGTTCTGGGTTTGAAAATTTTGAATTGTTATGTAAGAGTACCAACTTTCAAGATGGTGACTATAAGGACTATTCTGCATTTTGTTCAGCAAGGACATTATATGTCCACAATAGACTTGCAGGATGCATACCTTCATATTCCGATTCATCCAGAACACTATCAGTTTCTGAGATTCTCTTTTCTAGACAAGCATTACCAATTTGTTGCTCTTCCATTTGGCCTAGCAACAGCTCCAAGAATCTTTTCAAAGGTTCTGGGTGCCCTACTATCTGTAATCAGAGAACAGGGTATTGCGGTGTTTCCTTATTTGGATGATATCTTGGTACTAGCTCAGTCTTTACATACTACAGAATCTCACACGAATCAACTAGTGTTGTTTCTTCGGAAACATGGTTGGAGGATCAATTTACCAAAAAGTTTCTTGATTCCTCAGACAAGGGTCACCTTTTTAGGCTTCTAGATAGATTCAGTGTCCATGACTCTGTCTCTAACAGACAAGAGACGTTTAAAATTGGTCGCAGCATGCCGGCACCTTCAGTCTCAGTCATTCCCTTCAGTGGCTATGTGCATGGAAGTTTTAGGTCTCATGACTGCAGCATCGGACGTGATCCCCTTTGCTCGTTTTTACATGAGACCTCTACAGCTTTGCACGCTGAATCAATGGTGCAGGGATTATTCAAAGATATTGCAATTAATATCCTTGAATCCCATTGTACGACACTCTCTGACATGGTGGATAGATCACCATCGTTTGATTCAAGGGGCTTCTTTTGTTCGGCCAACCTGGACTGTGATCTCAACAGATGCGAGTCTTTCAGGTTGGGGAGCTGTTTGGGGATCTCTGACAGCACAAGGGGTTTGGAAATCTCAAGAGGCGAGATTACCAATAAATATTTTAGAACTCCGTGCAATTCTCAGGGCTCTTCAGTTTTGGCCTCTGCTAAAGAGAGAACCGTTCATTTGTTTTCAGACAGACAATATCACAACTGTGGCTTATGTCAATCATCAGGGTGGGACTCACAGTCCCCAAGCTATGAAAGAAGTATCTCGGATACTTGCTTGGGTGGAATCCAGCTCCTGTCTAATCTCTGCGGTGCATATCCCAGGTGTAGACAATTGGGAGGCGGATTATCTCAGCCGCCAGACTTTACATCCAGGGGAGTAGTCTCTCCATCCAGATGTGTTTTCTCAGATTGTTCGGATGTGGGGTCTTCCAGAGATAGATCTCATGGCCTCTCATCTAAACAAGAAACTTCCCAGATACCTGTCCAGGTCCAGGGATGTTCAGGCGGAAGCAGTGGATGCACTGACACTTCCGTGGTGTTATCATCCTGCTTACATCTTCCCACCTCTAGTTCTCCTTCCAAGAGTGATCTCCAAAATCATCATGAAACAGTCTTTTGTGTTGCTGGTGGCTCCAGCATGGCCACACAGGTTTTGGTATGCGGATCTGGTTCGGATGTCCAGTTGCCCGCCTTGGCCACTTCCGTTACGGCCGGACCTACTATCTCAAGGTCCGTTTTTCCATCAGGATCTCAAATCATTAAATTTGAAGGTATGGAAATTGAACGCTTAGTTCTAAGTCATAGAGGTTTCTCTGACTCAGTGATTAATACTATGTTACAAGCTCGTAAATCTGTCTCTAGAAAGATTTATTATAGAGTTTAGAAGACTTACATTTCATGGTGTTCTTCTCATAAATTCTCCTGGCATTCTTTTAGAATTCCTAGAATTTTACAGTTCCTTCAGGATGGTTTGGATAAGGGTTTGTCTGCAAGTTCCTTGAAAGGTCAAATCTCCGCTCTTTCTGTTTTATTTCACAGAAAGATTGCTATACTTCCTGATATTCACTGTTTTGTACAGGCTTTAGTTCGTATTAAGCCTGTCATTAAATCAATTTCTCCTCCTTGGAGTCTAAATTTGGTTCTAAAGGCTTTACAGGCTCCTCCATTTGAGCCTATGCATTCTTTGGACATTAAACTACTTTCTTGGAAAGTGTTGTTCCTTTTGGCTATCTCTTCTGCTAGAAGAGTTTCTGAGCTATCTGCTCTTTCTTGTGAGTCTCCTTTTCTGATTTGTCATCAGGATAAGGCAGTTTTGCGGACTTCTTTTCCATTTTTACCTAAGGTTGTGAATTCTAACAACATTAATAGAGAAATTGTTGTCCCTTCCTTGTGTGCTAATCCTAAGAATTCTTTGGAAAGATCCTTACATTCTTTGGATGTGGCTACTAAAGATTTCAGGAAGACTTACAGTCTATTTGTTTTATTTTCTGGTCCTAGGAAAGGTCAGAAGGCTTCTGCTATCTCCTTGGCTTCTTGGTTGAAACTTTTGATTCATCAAGCTTATTTGGAGTCGGGTCAGGCCCCGCCTCAGAGAATTACAGCTCATTCTACTAGATCAGTCTCCACTTCGTGGGCTTTTAAGAATGAAGCTTCAGTTGATCAGATTTGCAAAGCGGCGACTTGGTCCTCTTTACATACATTTACTAAATTCTACCGTTTTTATGTATTTGCTTCTTCGGAAGCAGTTTTTGGTAGAAAAGTTCTTCAGGCAGCTGTTTCAGTTTGATTCTTCTGCTTTTGTTTTAAGTTTTTTTCTTTCAAAAATGAAATAAACTTATTTATTTGGGTTGTGGATTAATTTTTTCAGCGGAATATGGCTGTATCCGAACGGACTCGGATACAGCACCTGAACAAGGCATACCGACTGATATGCAAGTTGAAAGAGGGGTGACGAGGTCAAAAAATGGAGGAGGGGGCGCCCCCACCCGAGGAGGGGGCAACATAAAAGGCAGACCCCCATGACTAAGGAGATGAAAGAGGATATGGTAGTAAACATCAACCAAAGGATGCTCATAGAAGATGACCGATCATTGCTTCCGAAAGGATTATCTTTTGTCCCCACCAAATACACAGACAAGTTTGAATTGCATATTGACATGCAGCAATTTCAACGTTCACTCAGGATAAAGGAAATCTTCAGAGATGCACAAGGTCAACAGAGATCAGACTTCAGAAAGAAAGGCAGTTTTGACTCTAAAAGTACTAACCACACGATACAAACCTTTTGCAAAAAAATGGTGAAAGATTTGTATAGATCAACAACAGAACAAAAGGAAGCAGTCAGGTTCAACCTGAGTAAAAAAGAGAGAGCGGCCATGAAGAGTTTGGCTGAAGATAACACTATTGGGCTAAGGAGAGCGGACAAAGATGGGGCAATTGTCATCTTGGATTATAGCTTCTACCGGGAAGAAATACTCTCCCAACTGGATAATACGTTGGTTTATTGCAAATTGCCAAGAGACCCAGCCCAAAAGTTCAAGAAAGAGATAGATGACTATCTTACGGATGTGTATAATGACAAAATGATAGACCAACAAACGATAGCATACCTAAAGGTTGATTACCCAAAGACTCCAATCTTCTATACACTACCTAAGATCCACAAGGACCTACAAAGACCTCCCGGACGCCCCATTGTCTTTGCGGTGGGATCCATACTTCAACCACTGGCGATTCACGTGGATAGCCTACTGCAACCCCTGGTCCAGAACATGAATACATATATCAAGGATTCCAACGAAGTTATCATGTCCCTTAGAGACCTACATGTCAAGGAAGAAGACTTGCTAGTGACACTAGATGTCACTAGCTTGTACACTGTTATTCCCCACCAAGAAGGGCCTTAATACAAAAATTAAATGGCACAGCTTTCTGTAACGTCCCGGTACCAATCTTTTCATGCCTAGCACAAATTATATTTCCGTATTTGCTAGATGTATATATGTGCAATTCAAGTTCAGTTTAGGCAACTAAGTTAGATGTAACATTGTGTGTAATTTTGTGCACAATTTTCTGTATGTACACTGCTGCGTTACGCCCTGTCTAATAGTGACCAAAGATATATTAGTTAATTGGCGCTATGTATATACCCTTACTATAATCTACTATGGTCAGTTGTGTTTTACTCATACTGTGTTTACATGCTTTCCAATAGAGGTAGCTTTTTGAGCCCTAGGAATAGTTATAGTAGCCACGTATTAATATAAAGGTTTCTTGACATGCTGAATAGAGATTTAGCGTTTTTAACATTTCTACACCATTTCTCACAAAAAGTGGGGTTATTCCGACCCAGGGTTGGGATGTTTTTAACCCTAAAGCCCTTTGGAACAAAGCGTTTCCTGTAGTACTCTGAAAAGTACTGTCCGTGTAATTCTAGGTCTTTTTCTTTAACTTTAATAGGTGATAGGTATTGAAATATGTTCAATAATCACTGCTGGCAGGAGAATGCCAACCTTTCTGTTTCCATGGAAATCACTACATCATTCAATGAGATGGTCACAATTCCAGGTTTAAATATATACTTCTGAATTAGCTGCTGTCTCTTAGTATAAAATTATTATACACTTTAATACAATGAAATTAATAAAATAACAGCATTGCATTTCACAATATACAAATGTCATTACTGTTCATATTAAAGGCACAGTAAACTCAAACTTAAACTTTTATGATTCAGATAGAGCATGCAATTTTAAACAATTTTCCAACTTATGTTATTAAATTTGCTTTATTCTTTTATCATCCTTTGTTGAATAGCCTATTTATGCTCAGGAGTAAAAATGCACTACTAGGAGTTAGCTGGTTGCACACATTCTTGTCATTCGCTCACCAGATGTGTTCATCTAACTCACAATAGTGCATTGATGCTCTTGTGCCTACTCTTCAACAAAGGATACCAAGAAAACAAATGTAAAGTTATTTAAAATTGCACGCTCTATCTTAATTAATGAATATTTCTTTTTTACTTTACAGTTCCTTTTAAATAGACCATAGCCCAAACACTTTGTTGACAAAAGCACAGAAATGTAGTTTTTAAAAAGGTTACACTGCCACCTAGTGACTAAAACTGCCTATGTGAAATAAGTTGGCATTTTCAGGCTTCATATGCTCGGTTAACTGACTTCACAGTGTTCCACTTTCAGATGACACATTTCTGGCACATCTAACCCCTTACTGCTCTCTGCTTGCCACAATGCATTGTTCTTTGTCCCCTTCTTTCTCAAACTACACATTATCTCCTTTACAAAGTCACATGGTTTTCCTCTGCATGCTGATGACGCCTTAATATACCTCTCTGCACCTGACGAATCCTACTACTCATGTCACTAGCTGTCTTTTTCAGTATCTCATCCTGAGTGTCTTCTCATTATCTGCAGCTTAAATGTCAAAACTTAGCTCTCCCTGTTTCTTCTTTTATCCATTATCTTCACACCCTAAATCTCAAAAAAGTTTGAAAACACTGCTTCCTTGGGGTCTTACTTAAATGGACATGAAACACAATTTCTTTCTTTTATGATTCAGATAGCGAATACAATTTTAAACAACATTCCAATTTATTTCTATGATCAAATTTGCTTGGTTCTCTTGGTATCCTTTGTTGAAAATTATACCAAGGTAGGCTTAGGAGCTGGGTGCTAGCTGCTGATTGGTGACTGCACATATAAACATCTGGTCATTGGCTTACCAATGTGTTCAGTGGTGGTGCATTGCTTCTCCTTATAAAATATACATTTTGGATTTCATGTCCATTTAACTATCATTTGTTCCCCACATCCATTCTTTATCCATTTCCTGTCTCTTCCATCTTAAAAATTTCTCTAAAATGTGGCACTTTCTTACGTAAGGCATAACCAAGATTATCTCTCCTCCTAAATATCTTGTCTGCAAATATCCCCCTACCCCTCTCCAAGACCCACTTATTTCCTCCTTTATTTTACCTCATCACTTACCATCCTGCAGTACTTTTCTAGAACTGCATCTATATGTTTGGAATTTTCTGTCTCTCTCTACAAGACTTACCCCAAAACTTTTAGAGTTTCAGTTGTTTCCTAAATGCACTTTTTTTCCAGGGATGCTAATAAACAATAATAACCTCTTTGTTTGCACCTCTGTATCCTCTACTTTTTCTTCACCTCATGTTGAACTCCCTTTGGCATGTAAGCTTTAAATAGGTGACCTATATCAGATGGCAGCTTATGGGCATGGACCACTATCCATTGATGGCATAATGCACCGATGTTCTAGCACTGCAAAATATGTTGGTGCTCTACAAGTAAATGATAACTTTACATTTTAGCACGTCATTGTTCTTATTTTCGCCTGTAAGAAACAATATATGCAGAAAAGAATATTTTTTCCTATGGCATAGAGAGTCCACAACGTCATTCCAATTACTAGTGGGGATATTCAACTCCTGGCTAGCAGGAGGAGGCAAAGAGCACCCCAGCAAAGCTGTAAAGTGTAACTTCCCTTACCCATAATTCCTAGTCATTCTCTTTGCCTCTGTCAATGGAGGATGTGCAAAGTTGGTGTCTGAAGATATTTAATCCTTTTATGGGTACTTTTCCCTGCAAGCAAGGATTGGGGTCTAGCTGTGTCCACGTCAATCTCTTTAGGAAGTGTAGTGGTGGCTTTTAGCAGTTAGAAGGCAGCGAGGTGGTCTTTGCTTTACTTCTAATACTTTTGCTAATGCTAACCACTTTACAGAAAGCCAGGGTTGGTTACTCTGTTCTTTCTTTTGCTACAGGTCCCTGACAGGAAGTAGAGTACTGGTCACACCTTAGTTGCCCTGCAGCTGGATCCACAGGTAAGTGCACTTTGCCTTCTAGGTACTGAAGGTTAGCACTTTTGATGGTAACCCTCAAGTGGATATTTTCTGGGACATAGTTATCCTTATATGTTAAGGGTACAATTTGGGCAGCATTATTAGCACTTTTTGTGTTAAAATATTATACATTGATTTTACACACACACAGTGAGAATTTTAAGGGGTTAATGGAGAGTTCGCTTTGCTCAAGGGACCTTAGGGATTTGTACTTCCCCCTTATATTGTAGAGCTTATTAGTGGGATAAGCAGAATATAGTTTACGATGAAAATGTTTATGAGCATACTCAAAAGATTTTATTTTTCTTCATAAATGGAAAGCGTCCACAGCTGCATTAATTACTTTTGGGAAATAAGAACCTGGCTACCAGGAGGAGGCAAAGACACCCCAGCCAAAGGCTTAAATACTCCTCCCACTTCCCTCATCCCCCAATCATTCTTTGCCTTTCGTCCCAGGAGGTTGGCAGAGAAATGTCAGAAGTTTGTTTTCGTCTCTTATGGAGGGTAGTACTTCTTCTTGATTGTACTGTAACTCATTTGTTCCTGCAAACTCACATGAAAAAAATAGGGTCTCGGTGGGACTTCTTTAGTATCTTGGAATCGAGGGTTAATATCTCCTGAGGGGGATTATTGAACAGGGGGGGTTTTAATTATGTTTGTTATGTGATTCAATCTGCTTATGTGTAGTGTTAACTGTGCTTGTGGCTTTAGGGAACATAACAGCCTTTCAAAGTGACACGACTTTATGGTCGGGCACACTTTTTTTGGACTGTACGGTTCCCCTTATGACTGGGCGTGTTTACGTTCTGGTCTCCCATTTCCGCATTCCTGACTGTGTGGCGACGGGGTGATTCTAGTCTGCTGGTGTCTGGTTCATAGGAGGTGGTGAGTGCCCAGCCATTGTGGGTGTCAGGTGCCATTTAAATTGTTTTATATTTAGTCCATTTTTTTGGTATCCTTTATCCAGTTATAGAGGAGGATACTGATGTTGAGATTGTTCAACTGTCTGATTCAGATTCTTCGTCCTGTGATGAATGCGAATTGGCCCCATTGACAGTCAGTTATGTTCTTTAGGCCGTTCTCGAGAACCTTGTTTCTCGGGGTCTGGGATTCAAGGGACTGCTGAGCCATCTGCCTCGGGGGGTCCTGTCCTCCGGTAGGCGAGTTCCCTACCGCTCCCTACTACTACAAATCCGGGTAACCCAAGTTATGTTATTTTTTTTTCTCCTCGGGGGGGGTGGATTGTTCTCCCCAGAGGTTGTGGTATGTTTTCGCTTGTACATACTTTTGGCGCTTGCACGTCTACAAAGTCCAGATGTTTATTTGCGATTGTGTTTATGCCTGATTGCCCCAGGTCTCTCGGCCACAGGAGGGCATGTGCAGTTCCTTGTGGGTGTAACTGTTTGTGAGTGTTGTGACTTTCGTTACAGGCTGGCTCGCCTTCATGTTCTACTCAGACACGTTTTTGAGCTTTTAGGGGACCCTATCCTTCTTGGTTATGTTATTCATCATTCTCCTCCTTTGAATGGCTCACCTCGTTAGACATGGGGGATAAAGTAATCACCTTTTAAGTCTTGTTATCGTGATCCTACCCAGTTTTGTTGGAAGAACAGGTTGTCCGTTTGGCTAGTCCTGCGGATCGTTCTGTTCTTCTTGGGCATTAACCCTCGGGTTGCCTGTTATTTATTTTATCCGGTTAGGATTATTTTTCATACTATGTTTCCTGCGGGAACTTTCACTGGGATCGATCCTCGCTGTTTGCTTCTACGGAAGTTGTTCGGGACACGTTAGTTCCATGTTTGTCTGTTTTTTCTTACTTCTTCTCTGAGGGCGGATATAGCCAGCTTGGCAGTTATGACACTGGTTGCAGGCTGGTCCTGCTTGGTTTCAGATATTCTGTCTCGCGCTTAGTGGCGCCTATTATACCTTGCTGGTCAGGTTGGGGTGCCGAGTGCTTAATTATGTTTCTTGTTATTTGTTTTACAAGTTTCAGCTAAGCATACTCAAGAGGACTTGCTGGTCTGTGTGGCTCTCAGGATTTTTTCAGTCCTAAATAGCCTTCTCTCTGGTGACTGGGTCAGTGAATTTTGCTGCGTCACTCTCTTGCTTCCAATACCCTCGGAACCTAGAGTATTCCTTTCCACGTGTTGGGAAAATTAGAGGGTTTAGCGCCTCTTTTCTGCCGGTCGGGATGGTGTTGCTTTAGGAAATTGTCCTTTTTGGACTGGGTCTCTTCTTCATTGAGACGTCTTGGATTTGTCAGTTTCTCCTTGTTTATGGGTCGCCTTCGGGGGACTTGGATACCCTTCAGGAGTTGGTTGTTCCTTTTTCGGGATATTAGTCAGTGAGTTCTTTTTGGGCTCCAGTGTTGGGAATGCTCTGCTCTTTCTTGGGATAGAAGAGGTCCTAGTTGTTTTACACTCATATGGTTCAGGTATTGCCATCCAGGTGGCATCCAAACCCATGTTTTACTGTCCTGACTTCGAATCCGAGGTGATGTGGAGGCTTGATGTTGCTCTGTTCGGGTGACTTGTCCTCACTGTTCCCCTTGTGTCTGGAACTAGTGGCTAGCTAGACAGCTAGCTCAGCATACTAATGCTCTGTGGCTACTCTACTGTAGCAAACCGAGGGTTGCTAGTTCGATCCACAGCAAGGTCTACTCAGCCTTTCCTCCTTTCGAGGTTGATAAAATGAGCAGCGTCTTGTGTCCCTTAGGGGGGGGTTAGCCGCACTTTTCAAGCACAATCATGTTAATGTTGCTTGGACTCCTGTTAGCTCTAGTGTCCTTTTATAGCTCTGGATCTTTGGAGTGTTCGGCTCCTGCAAGGGTTGGTCTCTTCCCTTTGAGTCGGGACTTGCAAGGGCTTTTTCTCTTGTTATCCGGGTTATTCTGGATTTTTCCCTGGGAGGTCTGTTTTTTAATATCAGACGAGGGATTTAGGTTCCTGGCAGATTGTTTAATCTAAACATTTGTGGGGCCCTGGACTTCTTGTCCTGATCTTCTGGTTGTCGAGGATTTTACTCAGCGTATTCTCTTTGTGGATCCCGCTGTGGGATGTTACCGGACCTTATGATCCTAGGACTGGCCTGGGGGTTCCAGTGTTCAGGGTACTTGGGCTTAGCCCTTGTTCTGGCTGTTGTTTTTTACAACTTGGACAGATTTACTGAGAGCCGGGGCTCCTTGGGGCTTGTCTTGTACCGGACGATACAGTATCCTTGGGACAGCCAACTAACATGACCTGATGGTGGGCTTTCCCGCCTAGCAAACGGAAGGTTTGCGGTTTCTCAGCTGTCACTTTTGCGCCTGGTATGTGTGCTAGCACGATGGTGTTTTAAGGGGTTCTTCCGTGTTCGTCAGTGGTGTGGCCTTGTGTGTCCTTTTGGTTCTTCCTACGACTTCCTGTCTTATGGGCAGGTGTTTATCGACGCTCTCCTCTTCAGGGTGCTCTTTGTCCTCCTTACGGAGGTGTGGTTCCTTTTTTAGGGGTCTCTCCTGTGTTCGGGAAGTTAGAACAGATGTTTTATCTGATTCGGTGATTGGTCTGCTCTTTGAGTTGTTCCTTTCCATCTGGGGAGCTGCTGGCTCCGCATTGAGACTTAGTCGGGTGGCTTTGCTAGATCTCCTTGGATCTAACGCCTCCTCGATTGTCTTTAGGTTGAAGTGGCTGTGTCCATTCTTCAGCCATTTTGGAAGCCGGTCTTGGGGTTCCCTTGCTTTCAGATCTGCCGTTGCTTTGGCTGGTCCGGCTAGGTGTAGGATCTGAGATCTGTTGTTCATCCTCAGGTCTTGGGGGTGACAGAGGTTTTTTTTTTTTTTTTTTTGAGGTTCTGTGTCTCTCCTCCTTTGAGATATGTGAGTAGGCATGGCGGTCTGGATTGCCTGGAGAGTGTCCTCTGTCTTGGAGGTTGGGCAATCTGCTATTTTGTTCTGCCGCTTCTTCCTTACGGATAGTGTTTTCTCCGTGTCTTCCTACGGATGGCAGCGTGTTACTGGACTCAGATGTTTATTTTCTGAGTTTACTACTTGTAATTTTCTGTTTGCTCAGTCTCTGAGTTCTGACGATTCGAGGACTTTGTCTTCAGCTGTCTTTTTTAGTGCTGTTGCACGATGTTTGGGAGATGTTTCTTCTTAATGATGCCCGGTTGCTCCTTGTGGGTTGGGCGTCGTCTCCCCTTGTTCTCGGGATCCATTCGGGTCTCTGTGGACTTGGCCTTTCTTTGAAGGAGGTTTTTCCTTTATGGATTTTGCTGTATCTTTTGGGTATCCCTTTGGATTACCCTTGTCCTCTCCCTTTTGGGGATTTTGGTACTGTACTAGTAAGGGTTGTGTGGGGACCGACTGCTGGGCGACGGTTCTCCTGGAGGAGTGTTGGCTCAGTGAGTCTGCTTGCGGTTTCTAGTTAGGCTTTCGGACTATCTGCGGGTCAGTGTCCTTGGGACCTTTTCCTTCTAGTTTTTTTGCCCAGCTCAGAAGAAGCAGGGTTTGGTTGGGTTGTGGTTTTTTTCAGGCCTGGTGCCCTCAGAATTGGCCGCCTATTGTACCCTCCTGTTTTTGCATTCAGTGTCCTCTATAGCTTGGATATTTTTTTCCCCAAAGTAATGAATGTAGATGTGGACTCTTTCCATTTATGAAGAAAAACTTAAATTATGCTTACCTGATATTTTTTTTTCTTCAGATGGAAAGAGTTCACAGCTCCCCACCCGTATTTTTTCTGTGGTTTCTCTTATTTTTTATTCTTCTGGCACCTTTTCACCCTGGTATTTCTTCTACTGTTCCCTGTTCCTCGGCAGAATGACTGGTGGATGAAGGAAGTAGGAGGAGTATTTAAGCCTTTGGCTGGGGTGTCTTTGCCGCCTCCTGGTGGCCAGGTTCTTTTTCCCCAAAATTAATGAACGCAGCTGTGGACTCTTTCCATCTTAAGAAAGGAAAATTATCAGGTAAGCATAATTTAAGTTATTTAGAGCCGTTTTTGTTTTGCACGCTTTTACTAGTGACACAGTTTCACTTTTGCTTGCCACTCACTTGACGTCCGCATTTCCGTATTTGCAGAGCTTCGTGTGTCTCAATGTGTTGGCTTGCGGCTTTTCTCACAATCGTCTGCTTAAAGAGAAGATGTCTGCTGGAGAGTCTTCCTTTTATTAGTGGGATAATCAATCCGGTTACAGTAGGAGCCTCAGGCAGTCTGAGGTTGCTCCTTAAGGGACTTTTTTCTTTTGAGCTGTATGTTAAGTGAATAAAGTCTGCTAAAAATTTTGGGCTTTATTGTTTTTTTGGGTTAAAATTATTATCATTCTCTGCATAATAATTTGTCCTTTTTTAGTGGGATCTGATTCTGTAGCTATTGACTCAGAACAGGATCAATCTAATTCCATGGATAAATGTTTACTTTGTTTAGAGGCCCAAATTGTCCTTCCTATGCAATTCTGTTCTTCATAATGCCGGACAGATAGTGCAGCATGCTAAGGCACTGTGGCTGAGCTCTGTAGCAACCTAAGGGTTGCAGGTTCGATCCCCGGCGAGGTCCACTCAGCCATTCATCCTTCAGAGGTCGATAAAATGAGCAGCGCCTTGAGACCCTTACGGGTGATTTGCTGCGCTTTACAAGTACCCAATACATACATACATACATACATGTTTATCTAAAGCTTTAAAATGTAATTACAAGTTACACCCTTCTGAGCCAAGTGTCTCTCAGTATAATGCTGTGCATGACATGCCTCAGCTTTCTCCTCAAACGTCCCAAGCCTTAATTGTTTCTTATACTGTGCCTTCTGTGTCCTCTTAACTCCTTGGGGTGTTATTTACCTGGGGATTTTGCCGCTCAGATTACTTCTGCAGTATTTGCGACTTTGTCTGCTTTCCCTACTTTGCGTAAGAGGAAATCTAAATATTTGTCTGCTATCAAGGTTTCAGACACTAAATCTGCGCTTGTCAACCTTTCACAGATGTCTGAGGATGAGGATACTTCAGTAGCTTCTGAAGGTGAAATCTCAGACTCAGACTATGGGGAAAAAATCTTGTGAATCTGCAGAAATTAATTTCAGATTTAAGCTTGAACATTTCCGGTTACTACTGAAGGAGGTTCCTGCTACCTTAGATGACTCTGAACCTTCGGTTGCTGTCAACCCTAAAAAGTCTTCTAAGCTTAACAGAGCTCTTGATTCTCCCTCTTCTGAGGATGTTTTTCCTGTTCCAGACAAGATGTCTGAAATTATAGCTCAGGAATGGGATAAGCCAGGGGTTTCTTTTTCCCCTTCCCCATTCACAGGGATCATCACCAGTTTCTAAGGTTGCCTTTCTGCACTAGCATTTCCAATTTGTTGCAGAATATTCACAAAGGTTCTGGGAGCTCTATGGGCTTTGATCAGATCCCAGGGAATTTCTGTGGCGCCTTATCTAGACGACATCTAAGTTCAGGCGTCATCTGTTCTACTTGCAAAATCTCATACAGAGATGTTGTTGTCTTTTCTATGTTCCCACAGGTGGAAGGTGAACCTGGAAAAGAGTTATTTAGTTTCATCTACAAGAGTGTGTTTCTTAGGGACAATCATAGATTCCCTGTCCATGAAGATTTTCCTGATGGACGTCAGAAAATCAAAACTGTTTGCCTTTCTCTCCAGTCTGCTATTTGTCCATCAGTGGCTCAATGCATGGAGGTGATTGGTCGGATGGTGACTTCCATGGACATAATTCTTTTTGCTCTGTTCCATCTGAGACCTCTGCAACTATACATGCTCAGTCAGTGGAACGGAGACCATTCAGATTTATCTGATAGATCTGGATCCTCTAACGAGATTCTCTCTCGTGGTGGATTTCTCAGGAAAACCTGGCTCGGGCACTTGCTTCTTGAGACCCTCCTGGGTGATTGTGACTACGGATGCCAGCCTGTTAGGCTGGGGAGCAGTTTGGGGCTCTCTAAAAGCTCAGGGCCTGTGGACTCGGGAGGAGTCTTCTCTCCCCATAAACATCTTGGAGTTGAGAGCAATCTTCAATGCATTGGTAGCTTGGCTTCAATTATCTTTATTCCTGTTATCAGATTCCATTCGGACAACGTCACCTCAGTGGCTTACATCAACCACCAGGGAGGAACTCAGAGTTCCTTGGCTATGAAGGAGGTGACTCTTATTCTGCAATGGGCAGAAGCTCATGATTGTCTCCTATTTGCCATCCACATTCCAGAAATAGACAACTGGGAAGCGGATTTTCTGAGCAGACAGACTTTTCATCCCGGGTAGTGGACTCTCCATCTGGAAGTGTTCTCTCAGATAACCCTTAGGTGGGGGTTCCAGAGTTGGATCTTATGGCGTCCCGTCAAAACGCCAAGGTTCCAAAATACGGTTCAAGGTCAAGAGATCCTCAGGCCGCTCTGATAGATGCTCTAGCGGTTCCTTGGATCTTCTCTCTGGCATATCTGTTTCCTCCATTTGCTCTCCTTCCACGAGTCATTGCTCGTATCAAACAGGAGAGAGCATTGATAATTCTAATAGCTCCTACATGGCCTTGCAGGATCTGGTTTGTGGATCCAGTAAGGATTTCATCTCTACCTCCTTGGAGGTTACCTCTGAGGAAGGACCTTTTAATTCAGGGTCCATTCCTCCATCCAAACCTGGATTCTCTGAAGCTGACTGCTTGGAGATTGAACGCCTAGTTCTGTCTAGACGTGGTTTTTCTGAAGCGGTCATTGATACTATGCTTCAGGCTTGCAAACCTGTTACTTGCTAAAAATTTATCATAAGGTATGACGTAAATATCTTTATTGGTACGAATCTAAGGGTTTCTTTCCTGGAGCCGGATGAGGATTCCCCGTATTTTATCTTTTCTTTTCTTCAGGATGGCCTGGAGAAAGGTTTGTCAGTCAGTACTCTGAAGGGTCAGATTTCTGTACTGTCTATTCTTTTGCACAAACAGATTTGCCAGATGTTTTGTTTCTCCTCGCAGAGTTTCTGAGCTTTCAGCTCTGCATTTTGGTGGAGGCGGTGGATGTGTTAGCAGTTTCTTGGTGTTACCAACCTGCTTATATCTTCCCGCCTCTGGTTCTTCTTCTAAGAGTGATTTCCAAGATCATCATGGAACAATCGTTTGTGTTACTAGTAGCTCCAGCATAGCCTCACAGGTTTTGGTATGCGGGTCTTGTTCGGATGTCCATTATCCAACCTTGGTCACTTCCTTTAAGATCAGACCTTCTGTCTCAAGGTCCGTTTTTTCATCAGGATCTCAAATCATTAAATTTGAAGGTATGGAAATTGAACGCCTAGTGCTCATAGAGGTTTCTCTGACTCAGTGATTAATACTATGTTACAGGCTCGTAAATATGTTTCTAGGAAGATTTATTATCGAGTTTGGAAAACTTATATTTCATGGTGTTCTTCTCATACATTCTCCTGGCATTCTTTTAGAATTCCTAGAATTTTACAGTTTCTTCAGGATTGTTTGGATAAAGGTTTGTCTGCAAGTTCCTTGAAGGGACAAATCTCTGCTCTTTCTGTTTTATTCCACAGAAAATTGCTAAGCTTCCTGATATTCACTGTTTTGTGTAGGCTTTGGTCCGTATCAAGCCTGTCATTAAATCAATCTCTTCTCTTGGTTTTGAAGGCCTTACAGGCTCCTCCATTTGAGCCTATGCATTCTTTGGATATTAAACTACTTTCTTGGATAGTGTTGTTCCTTTTGGCAATCTCTTCTGCTAGAAGAGTTTCTGAATTGTCTACTCTTTCTTGTGAATCTCCTTTTCTGATTTTCCATCAGGATAAGGCAGTTTTGCGAACTTCATTTAAATTTCTACCTAAAGTTGTGAATTCTAACAGCATCAGTAGAGAAATTGTTGTTCCTTCTTTGTGTCCTAATCCTAAGAATTCTTTGGAGAGATTCTTACATTCTTTGGATGTTGTAAGAGCTTTGAAATATTATGTGGAAGCTACTAAAGATTTCAGGAAGACCTAGTCTATTTGTTGTCTTTTCTGGTTCTAGGAAAGGTCAGAAGGCGTCTGCCATTTCCTTGGCTTCTTGGTTAAAGCTTTTGATTCATCAGGCTTATTTGGAGTCAGGTCAGGCCCAGCCTCAGAGAATTACAGCTCATTCTACTAGCTCAGTCTCCACTTCGTGGGCTTTTAAGAATGAAGCTTCAGTTGATCAGATTTGCAAAGCAGCTACTTGGTCTTCTTTGCATACATTTACTAAATTTTACCGTTTTTATGTATTTGCTTCCTCGGAAGCAGTTTTTGGTAGAAAAGTTCTTCAGGCAGTTGTTTCAGTTTGATTACTCTGCTTATGTTTAAGTTTTTTTTCTTTTCATTTATGAGAATAAACTTATATTTTGGGTTGTGGATTAATTTTTTCAGCGGAAAATGGCTGTTATTATTTTTATCCCTCCCTCTCTAGTGACTCATCTGTGGAGTTCCACATCTTGGGTATTACTATCCCATACGTCACTAGCTCATGGACTCTTGCCAATTACATGAAAGAAAACATAATTTCTCTTGTAAAGTGTATCCGGTCCACAGATTCATCCATTACTTGTGGGATATTCTCCTTCCCAACAGGAAGCTGCAAAAGGACACCCACAGCAGAGCTGTCTATATAGCTCCTCCCCTAACTGCCACTCCCAGTCATTCTCTTGCAGCTCTCGACAAGAAAGGAAGTATCAAGAGATATGTGTAGTTTATCTTCAATCAAAAGTTTGTTATTTTTAAACGGTACCGGCGTTGTACTGTTTTTACCTCAGGCAGAAATTAGAAGAAGAGTTCTGCCTGAGGTTTTTGATGATCTTAGCAGGTTGTAACTAAGGTCCACTGCTGTTCTCACACATGAGTATGGGAAAACTTCAGCTGGGGGAATGGCCGGCAGGATTACCTGCTCTGAGGTATGTTCAGTATATTTTTTTCTAGAGAGATGATAAGGTCTAGAAAATGCTGACAGTGCCTGATATATTTAAGGTAAGCCTGATTACAGTGATTTAACAAACGACTGGGATAATGCTTGCAGTAAAGGGTAATATTCATGTTTATTGCTCTTATTACTTAGTATTTAAAATGTTTGCATGAGATATAAAAAACGTTTTTTACTGAAGGTGATAAATCTTTATTTGGGGCCTAGTTTTCCACATGGCTGACTAGATTTCTTCTAGGAGTAGTTATTTATGGCCCTTTCACTTTGAGTGCATGGTGGGAGGGGCCTATTTTCACGCTCTAATTGCGCAGTAGTTTTTGCAGTCTGAGACATCCAGCTTCCCTGAAGGAGTCCCCTGACATATAGGACCCCTGTAAAGGGTTTTTGTTGCTACAAAAGTCGTTTTAAGGGCAGGTAAGAGCCACAGTAGAGCTGTGGCAGTTTGCTTGTGACGGTTTTATCGTTTTTCTGATTCGTTTTTGAGCCTGAGGGGTTAATCATCCATTTGCAAGTGTGTGCAATGCTATTTTAGTCTTTTATACACACTGTAAAAATTTCGTAGAGTTTACTGCTTTATTTCACTGTTTTGCAGTTTATGTGATTGTTTTTTTCCCTTAAAGGCACAGTACCGTTTTTTATATCCTGCTTTTTCACATTTATTAAAGTGTTTTTGAAGCTTGCTGGTCTCATTACTAGTCTGTTAAACATGTCTGACATAGAGGAAACTCCTTGTTCATTATATTTGGAAGCCATTGTGGAACCCCCTCTTAGAATGTGTACCAAATGCACTGATCTTACTATAAATTTTAAAGACCATATTCTGGCTTTAAAAAATGTATCACCAGAGGAAATTGACAAGGGGGAAGTTATGCCGACTAACTCTCCCCACGTGTCAGAACCTATAACTCCCGCTCAAAGGACGCCAAGTACATCTAGCGCGTCCATTGCGTATACCTTACAAGACATGGCGGCAGTTATGAATCATACCCTTACAGAGGTATTGTCCAAACTGCCAGGGTTACAAGGAAAGTGAGACAGCTCTGGGGCTAGAACAAATACAGAGCTCTCTGACGCTTTAGTAGCTATGTCTGATATACTCTCACAATGTGCAGAAGCCGAAGCAGGAGAGCTTCTATCTGTGGGTGATTTTTCTGATTCAGGGATGACACTTCAACCTGATTCTGATATGTCTACATTTAAATTTAAACTTGAACACCTCTGCGTGTTGCTCAGGGAGGTTTTAGCAACTCTGGATGACTGTGACGCCATTGTAGTCCCAGAGAAATTGTGTAAATTGGATAAATACTATGCAGTGCCTGTTTACACTGATGTTTTTCCAATCCCTAAGAGGTTTTCAGAAATTATTACTAAGGAATGGGATAGACCAGGTGTACCGTTCTCTCCCCCTCCTGTTTTTAAAAAGATGTTTCCTATAGATGCCGCTACACGGGACTTGTGGCAAACGGTCCCTAAGGTGGAGGGAGCAGTCTCAACCCTAGCGAAGCGTACAACTATCCCTGTCGAGGACAGTTGTGCTTTTTTAGATCCAATGGCTAAAACATTAGAGGGTTACCTTAAGAAAAATTTTATTCAACAAGGTTTTATTCTCCAGCCCCTTGCATGCATTGCCCCAGTCACTGCTGCTGCGGCCTTCTGGTTTGAGTCTCTAGAAGAGGCTCTACAGGTAGAAACCCCATTGGATGATATCCTTGACAAGCTTAAAGCTCTTAAGCTAGCCAAATTTATTTGTTTCTGACGCCGTTGTTCATTTAACCAAGCTAACGGCTAAAAATTCAGGTTTTGCTATTCAGGCGCGTAGGGCGCTATGGCTTAAATCCTGGTCAGCTGACGTTACTTCAAAGTCTAAGCTTCCCAACATTCCCTTCAAGGGGCAGACCCTATTCAGGCCTGGACTGAAGGAGATCATTTCTGATATTACTGGAGGAAAAGGTCACGCCCTTCCTCAGGATAGGTCCAACAAATTAAGGACCAAACAGACTAATTTTCGTTCCTTTCAAAACTTCAAGAGTGGCGCAGCTTCAACTTCCTCTAATACAAAACAAGAGGGAAATTTTGCCCAGTCCAAGCCGGTCTGGAGACCTAACCAGTCTGGAACAAGGGAAAGCAGGCCAAAAAACCTGCTGCTGCCTCTAAGACAGCATGAAGGATCAGCCCCCGATCCGGAAACAGATCTAGTAGGGGGCAGACTTTCTCTCTTCGCCCAGGCTTGGGCAAGAGATGTCCAGGATCCCTGGGCATTGGAAATTGTGTCCCAGGGATATCTTCTGGATTTCAAAGCTTCTTCCCCAAAACGGAGATTTCATCTCTCACAATTATCTGCAAACCAGATAAAGAGAGAGGCATTCTTACATTGTGTTCAAGACCTCCTAGTTATGGGAGTGATCCACCCAGTTCCAAAGGAGGAACAGGGGCAAGGCTTCTATTCAAATCTGTTTGTAGTTCCCAAGAAAGAGGGAACATTCAGACCAATCTTAGATCTCAAGATCTTAAACAAATTTCTCAGGGTTCCATCCTACAAGATGGAGACTATTCGAACCATCCTACCTATGATCCAGGAGGGTCAATATATGACTACCATGGACTTAAAGGATGCTTATCTTCACATTCCGATACACAGAGATCATCATCGGTTTCTCAGGTTCGCCTTCCTAGACAGGCATTACCAGTTTGTGGCTCTTCCCTTTGGGTTAGCCACGGCACCAAGAATCTTTACGAAGGTTCTAGGGTCACTCCTAGCGGTCCTAAGGCCGCAGGGTATAGCAGTAGCCCCTTACCTAGATGACATTCTGATACAAGCGTTGAATTTTCAAATCGCCAGGTCCCATACGGACATTGTTCTGGCATTCCTGAGGTCTCATCGGTGGAAGGTGAACGAAGAAAAGGGTTCTCTATCCCCTCTCACAAGAGTTTCTTTCCCAGGAACTCTGATAGATTCTGTAGAAATGAAGATTTACCTGACAGAGACCAGGTTGTCAAAACTTCTAAATTCCTGCAGTGTTCTTTATTCCACTTCTCGCCCTTCAGTTACTCAGTGTAAGGAAGTAATCGGCTTAATGGTAGCGGCAATGGACATAGTGCCGTTTGCCCGCCTACATCTCAGACCGCTGCAACTGTGCATGCTCTGTCAGTGGAATGGGGATTACACAGATTTGTGCCCTCTACTAAATCTGGATCAAGAGACCAGGGATTCTCTTCTCTTGTGGCTATCTTGGGTCCATCTGTCCAAGGGTATGACCTTCCGCAGGCCAGATTGGACAATAGTAACGACAGATGCCAGCCTTCTGGGCTGGGGTGCAGTCTGGAACTTCCTGAAGGCTCAGGGCTCGTGGACTCAGGAGGAGGCACTCCTTCCGATAAACATTCTGGAACTAAGAGCGATATTCAATGCTCTTCAGGCTTGGCCTCAGCTTGCTGCGGTCAGGTTCATCAGATTTCATTCGGACAATATCACGACTGTAGTCTACATCCAACCATCAAGGGGGAACAAGGAGTTCCCTAGCAATGTTGGAGGTTTCAAAAATAATTCTATGGGCAGAGGTTCACTCTTGCCATCTATCAGCTATCCATATCCCAGGAGTAGAGAACTGGGAGGCGGATTTTCTAAGTCGGCAGACTTTTCATCCGGGGGAGTGGGAACTCCATCCGGAGGTATTTGCACAGTTGATTCAACTTTGGGGCAAACCAGAATTGGATCTCATGGCGTCTCGTCAGAACGCCAAGCTTCCTTGTTATGGATCCAGGTCCAGGGATCCCAAGGCAGCGCTGATAGATGCTCTAGCAGCGCCTTGGTCCTTCAACCTGGCTTATTTGTTTCCACCGTTTCCTCTGCTCCCTCGTCTGATTGCCAAGATCAAGCAGGAGAAAGCTTCGGTGATTTTGATAGCACCTGCGTTGCCACGCAGGACTTGGTATGCAGATCTGGTGGACATGTCATCCCTTCCACCATGGACTCTGCCGCTGAGGCAGGACCTTCTACTTCAGGGTCCTTTCAATCATCCAAATCTAATTTCTCTGCGTTTGACTGCTTGGAGATTGAACGCTTGATTTTATCAAAGCGTGGTTTCTCTGATTCGGTCATTGACACCTTAATTCAGGCTCGAAAGCCGGTCACTAGGAAAATCTATCATAAGATATGGTGTAGATATCTTCATTGGTGGGAATCCAAAGGTTACTCATGGAGTAAGGTCAGGATTCCTAGGATATTATCTTTTCTCCAAGTAGGATTGGAGAAGGGATTGTCAGCTAGTTCCTTAAAGGGACAGATTTCTGCTTTGTCTATTCTTTTGCACAAGCGTCTGGCTGATACTCCAGATGTTCAGGCGTTTTGTCAGGCTTTAGTTAGAATCAAGCCTGTGTTTAAGCCTGTTGCTCCACCATGGAGTTTAAATTTAGTTCTTAAGGTTCTGCAAGGGGTTCCGTTCGAACCTTTGCATTCCATAGATATTAAACTTTTATCTTGGAAAGTTCTGTTTTTAGTAGCTATCTCCTCGGCTCGAAGAGTTTCGGAGTTATCTGCTTTACAATGTGATTCCCCTTATCTCATTTTCTATGCAGATAAGGTAGTGTTACATACCAAACCTGGTTTTCTTCCTAAGGTGGTATCTAATAAAAATATCAATCAGGAGATTGTTGTTCCTTCACTATGTCCTAATCCTTCTTCAAAGGAACGTCTATTACATAATCTTGATGTGGTTCGTGATTTAAAATTTTATTTACAAGCTACAAAGGATTTTCGTCAAACATCTGCTTTGTTTGTGGTCTACTCTGGACAGAGGAGAGGCCAAAAGGCTTCGGCAACTTCTCTTTCTTTTTGGCTTAGAAGTATAATCCGCTTAGCTTATGAGACTGCTGGCCAGCAGCCTCCTGAAAGAATTACAGCTCATTCCACTAGAGCGGTAGCTTCCACATGGGCTTTTAAGAATGAGGCTTCTGTTAAACAGATTTGTAAGGCGGCGACTTGGTCTTCGCTTCATACTTTTTCTAAATTCTACAAATTTGATACTTTTGCTTCTTCGGAGGCTATTTTTGGGAGAAAGGTCTTACAGGCAGTGGTGCCTTCCGTTTAAGCGCCTGCCTTGTCCCTCCCTTCATCCGTGTCCTATAGCTTTGGTATTGGTATCCCACAAGTAATGGATGAATCCGTGGACTGGATACACCTTACAAGAGAAAACAAAATTTATGCTTACCTGATAAATTTATTTCTCTTGTGGTGTATCCAGTCCACGGCCCGCCCTGTCATTTTAAGGCAGGTGTTTTTTATTTTTAAACTAGTCACCACTGCACCCTATAGTTTCTCCTTTCTCTTGCTTGTCTTCGGTCGAATGACTGGGAGTGGCAGTTAGGGGAGGAGCTATATAGACAGCTCTGCTGTGGGTGTCCTCTTGCAGCTTCCTGTTGGGAAGGAGAACATCCCACAAGTAATGGATGAATCCGTGGACTGGATACACCACAAGAGAAATAAATTTATCAGGTAAGCATAAATTTTGTTTTATGTAAGAACTTGCCTGATAAATTAATTTCTTTCATATTGGCAAAAGTCCATGAGACCCACCCTTTTTATGGTGGTTATGATTTTTTGTATAAAGCACAATTAGTTCCTTTTTTATGCTTTTTACTCCTTTCTTTCTCATCCCACTACTTGGCTATTCGTTAAACTGAATTGTGGGTGTGGTGAGGGGTGTATTTATAGGCATTTTGAGGTTTGGGAAACTTTTCCCCTCCTGGTAGGATTGTATATTCTATAACTCACTAGCTCATGGACTCTTGCCAATATGAAATAAATGAATTTATCAGGTAAGTTCTTACATAAATTTTGTTTTTATACTTCATGACTGAAAGTCCCCTTTATTTGTAGCACTGGTAAATCCTAGAGTTTCAGAAACACTAGGATTTACCATGACTTTAAGACATGGCTGATATGTGTTATTTTATAGCAACACAACAGAAATGTCCTGTAATTACAAGTTGTTAACTGTCCCTTTAAGTGCCAGTGATTGATTCTTGCTATGATTTTTCCATTCTTGGTCATTTGGTTTATATTAAAATTCTGGTAATTCTCTGGTATGTCTAAACAAGTTTTGTGCTTTATAAAGTGCACAATAAATTATCTATAAGTTTTAGTATTACGTTTTTTACTTGAGATAAACACTATCCCTATTGGGCCTCTTCTTAAAGAGACATTGTTCTCCCCTTTATTGTGTTCCTAATTTTACATTTTAAATGGTTGTGTATTAAATGTTTTACAAATAGCTCCTTTTATGTTTATTTTATAATTTAAAATAGCTGCTTTTGCCTATTGAAACAGCTACCTCTACTGAGATTTTCAAGTCTGCAGTATTGGCTATTGAAAACCTATGTAAATAATAGGCAGCATCAGAAATCAAACATCTGTGGGGTGGAGGGGGAGCCCATTACATTTAAAAGGATGTTCTATTTCTGCAGCTGCTTTGAATAAAATGAACTTATCAACTGCTTGCTTGAGTACATTGTCCCTTTAACACTGTTTATAGTGAATTCTGTTTATTTCAAGAACTGAGTGATGTCCTTAACCACTTACCATTCAATTCGATTCCGGCCTTAACATTACATGATAGCATTGGTTATCGTGTGATTTCGTTTTTCAAGCAAGTGTTTAACATTGGAACTTCGATTAAACACTTGCCCCAGGCATGAAGGGGTTAAATAAAGAAATATATTTTTGCTGCTAGACTTTTATTTCTCTGTATCTGGCACACATAAAACAACGCTGTTAGGGATGATTTTATTCTAGGTAAAAAGCTTTTTGTAATATTTAGATGTAATGTTGCGGCTTTACTTTTATCCAGCTGCCAGTTGTGCTAGTATCTGCATGATATTATTAACTGCGTCTATGTCTTGTTTCCCAGGTCTCTGGTTTATGCAGAAGTGGAAAAAGTCAGGCTCCCTTTTGCAGCTGACTTGTCGAGATCACTCTGACCCGAGGCAAACGTTCCTCTACAAACTCAGCAAGAAGCCAGGTCTGATGTGTTTTACTGCTGTTATTTTTGTGCCTTTTCTTTGTATGATGTGGAAATGGAAATTAGAATTGTCCTAGCTTTCTTTTCACTTCTTTTTGTTAAGGTTTTAACCATATAAATAGCTTACAGGAAAAAGTCAGTTTGCAATTTATTTTGACACACAGGGTAAAAAACATTTATGATTCCTAAAGCTATTTATTTTAGTGAAGAAGAGCTGCCATAAAATGTTTTGTCAGCTGTCATCCATTGGCTTTATATATATAAGTATCTATTATAGTGATATAAATATAAACTATCTCCATTCATTGAAATCTGTAAATCAGTAAGTTTGCCGATTCCATAAGCAAATAAATACTTAAAGGGACACTGAACCCATTTTTTTTCTTTCGTGATTCAGATAGAGCATTACATTTTATGCAACTTTCTAATTTACTCCTATTATCAAATTGTCTTCATTCTCTTGGTATCTTTATTTGAAATGCAAGAATGTAAGTTTAGATGCCGGCCCATTTTTGGTGAACAACCTGGGTTGTTCTTGCTGATTGGTGGATAAATTCATCCGCCAATAAAAAAAAATGCTGTCCTGAACCAAAAAAAAAGCTTAGATGCCTTCTTTTTCAAATAAAGATAGCAAGAGAACAAAGCAAAAATTGATAATAGGAGTAAATTAGAAAGTTTCTTAAAATTGCATGTTCTATCTGAATCACAAAAGAAAAACATTGGGTTCAGTGTCCCTTTAATTTGTTTTCTGTTGCAGCCATTTGGGATTGGACTAAGGCATCAATGATATAATACTCATTTTTGGAACTTTAATCACTTGGTTTGATTAAAGCGGAAGTGTATAGTGCAGATATTTGCAGCTTAGAGAGGTTTTATCACCATAATCAGAAACATTTCTCAATTTTTAGATGATCCAACAAAAGTGTTTCACAGTTTTTGGCTTGTGAATCTATAAGGCCAAAGAGCTTAGGGACTTATTCTAGATAGCAACAGTAATTTCTGTCTCTGCATGTAGCCCAGATCATTTCTGAATAGACCCTTGTTAGAGATACCATCTAGGATGTTTACCTTCATTGTAAACAATCACTAAGAAGCATGTAAGACAGTAAGAAGGTGCAGCATTGTGTAAATCTGCATATATTCAAGGGATAAAGTATGGTAAATAAATGTACTCACAAACTAGAAACGCATTGCATATTTTAGGGATTAATGAGAAGAGTTTCCTTTTAATTGATGTTTTAATAAATGTTTTATCTATATATACTCCTTCGGCTATTTTTCTGTTCTGCCTTTGGAATCTCTTGGCTTGCATGCTGCATTGAAGGGTTCCTGACACTGGAGATCCACTGTACTTCCAAAAAAGAAGATTGTACTTCCAAAAAAAAACCTGTTGTATTTGTAATTATGTATTTTTCTTCTAGAAAAAAAACTTATTTAAAAAAAAGTATTAGTAAATTTATATTTCTTTCATACAGGTGGCAAGAGTCCAAGATCCATTACTCCTGGGAATTACTCTTCCCTACCACTAAGAGGCTGCAAAGATTCCCAAACCCCAAGAACTCTATAAAAACCCCTCCCACCTCACCAGTACCTCAGTCTTGTCTTTGCTTGTGCTGGAGGTGGTGGAAAAATTAAGATTTTAATTTTATTCTTGAGAGAAGAGGGGTTCTCAGATTGAGTTGTGGCCCATTGCCCCTCAAAATACAAGTTGCTGGTTGCAGTGGGGATATAGTCACAATCCTTGCCATGGAGGTTGCAGGGGCTCATTCTTTGCCTCTGCCTGTTAGTTTATTGATCTACTCCTATTCCAGTTCCTCTGCTGTTATGTTTCAGCACTGGTTTCCTTCACTAGCAGAGTACCTTTGGGTAAATACTAGATTTGTATTTACTTGCACTCTATAAGTGGTTTAGGTTATATATGTATATGTATATATAGTTATATATGTACATTACCTTAGGACAGTTATATGTATATTTTTATTTGATATTTTCCTCTTTAAAATAATGTTTTGTTTTCTCACTGCATAATTTTTTTCATGCACGCACTTTTTTGATGCTTCAACGTTTTTCACAAGCGTACATATTTTAGCGTACCCTGGCCTTCGGGTCTGCGTGCTTCAGCGTGATAGTGTGTGTACTTTTTGGCGTCCTTTTCTATTACATATGATGTAAGTTTGACGCCTTATTTTACAAGTGTGCTTGTCTTGTTTTCATAATTTAGCAAATTAAAAGTTTTAGAGTTTCTTTCAGAGGGGGTAAGTGTTTTGTTTTTTTTAAGAGCTCTTTTTATGAAGATATTATCCTTTAACTTTTTTTTCTGCATTTAACTTTATTTTGGTTTTTCTGCAGTTATGGAGCCTTGTAATTCTGTTCCTAAATTGCCTTTGAAGCTGGGTCATTTGAACATTTTAATACCAGTGTAAAATGTTTATATTGTTATATGCCAATGTATTTCCTTTAGTAATCTTATGCAATACATGTATTCATGTTGTAACGCATTCTGACCACTTCTACTATCTTATTGCATCGAAAAGGTATTTATGCTCCTTCTATTTGTTATTTAGAGGAAGAATCTACTTCTTTTTCTCCTGGAATTAAGAATTTAATTTGAACAGTGCTGAAATTTTGGTGGTCATGCTTCTTTCAACTAAAAGTAAAAGGTTAGTTTAGAATTTACCTTCTACTAGTTCTTAGCCTGCTAAGGTTAATGTTTTTAAGTTTTAGCTGCTGTGTCCTCAGAGGGGGTTGTTTTCTCTTTTGATCAAGAGTCTTCCCCTAATTATTAAATAGAATTATTGTTGTATTAATTTTATGTCGACCACATTCATTCTTTTTGTAGGGGAACTTCTTGCTTAATTGCGTACTATAGAGGTTAATAATCCTAAAGTACATGGGAATATACCAACTAAGGGCCAGATTACGCTTGGAGTGCCAAAGTTTGCGTGCGAGCGATAAGGGGTTTATCGCGGTTGTTTGCGCTTGTTGGGTTTATCGCTGGTATTATGAGTTGAAAGTAAACACGATCGCTTGAGCGCAATAGCTATTTACGCTAGAGTGATTACCGCGTCCTCAGAGCTCTGGTTAATTGTTTCACAAGACAAAGAAGTGTCACTAAACACGTCCCTTTATCTAATGGGGGAGCCCCAAAAGGTAAAACGTAGGTTAATTTCTATTGGTTTTGTTCTTTACAGACACTTTCTTGTACCCTAAAGGGAGAATATTGTTTTGTATTAAGTATTTATTTCAGGAATGCCTTCATTATATTATATAACCTCAATAAAAAAAAATTATATTTAAAAAATATTGCACACAAACATTATAAAGGCTCAAAGATATGAGGTCTTAGGTGTTAGAGAAAAAAAAGGCAGCACGAGGGCTTTAACATAGAGATACATACATCTCTAAAGATGTGTGTGTGTGTGTATATATATATATATAAATTAGAGGCAAGAGAGAATATAGAGAATATATATACTCTCATACACAGACAGGGATTTCAGCACTCAAAAATAGGAAAAAGGTATCTCACCAATTTGATTTAAAAATGATATATAATTTATTTATGGCTATGTCCACACTTGTGCATAAACTTTGCAGACAAATCTCCCAACAAGGATGTGTCCATCTGTATTAAGTATAACATACCATAAATACAGTAGTCTCATATGTATTATATGTAATGAAATAAACAACTAAATTGAAAAAGCATGGACAGCTTATAACCAATATGTATAGATTTTTGTGCATATAACTAACGCCAATTGCAGCACCCCTTCCAGAGGGTAGCCCTGTACTCCGACAGGAATCTGCTACCTTAGATTTTCAATGAGGATCCATGAAAATGCGTTACTACACCAGTAGAAAAGTGGAAAAATCAAAGGCAACACCTCTCTCAGAGGGTGACCCAGTTAAACATAACTGGAAACTGTCAGCATGAGATAAAACCTGAGGATCTATGCCAAGGATTAGAGGAACATATAAATGCTTAAATGCATAACGTTACATAGAAATTTTTTGACTCATAATACCAGCGCAACCCGACGATCGCAAAATGCTTAACTTCTAGCACAGTTAATTCTTAAACACCATTGTTAATTGGCGCTCCACTTATAATCTGGCCCTCAGTTTTTATTAGATAACCCTTGGTTAAGTCCCTTGGAGTGTTTCTTGTCCCTGTTGCAGTTTCCGAGATTATATCCAGAGATTAGACTAAACCAGGTATATATTTTTATTCCTTCTGCAAGGTTTAAGAATTTGTATCCTTTTCCAGCTTCCATTATTGAGCTTTGGGAAGCTATTTCCAACGTGTTTTGGGCCATTGTTACTCTGGCTAAATGTACTACCATTCCTTTGGAAGATAGTTCTTCCTTTTATAATCCCTTTAGATAGGAAGTTAAAATTCTTCCTTAGGAGGGCTTATTTGCAAGCAATCTTTTTTGCAGTTCAGTAATATCTATTGCGGATGTGGCTGCTACTTGAATATATATAGTTTGTCTGTGCAGTTTTCACATGATTCTGCCAGTAAAGATTTTGGTAAAGCTTTTTATCTTGTTTAAATGTCATTCTTTCTTTTTCATCATTCATTAATGAAGAGCATTATAGCTAGAATCTTGGTCTGCTTGATATGATTTCTAATTCCAGACTTATATCTCTTTCTTTACAGGCAAAGTTTTTATTTGGTAATGGTTTGGTTTCCATTATTTCTACGATGTCTGGGGGATAAGGAGCTTTTCTTCCTCTGGACAAGAAGTCCAAGGGTATATCTAAAGCTCAGATTTATGTTTTGTCGGCTCTTAGAAATGTTTTTTCTCCATCCAGTATCAGAATTCCTCTGCTTCCGTCTGGAAATGAATAGAATAGCATTTGCAAAATGTTTCAGCACCTATAACTGATCTTGAGCACTAAGTCCTCTGCTTGCAAGGCTGCAAAGCTAAATACCATGCCAATCTATATGCCCAATAATATATCTGGAACAGGTCTAAGCATTTCAAGAAATCTCTCCCTTCCAAGTCTGCATGTAGGTGTGGCCCCCGATTCAGAGTCTCTGGTGGGAGGTAAGTTACGCCTCTTTCAGGAAGCTTGGTTTTAGTCTGTTCAGATTCCTTGGGTTTTTAATATAGTCTCAAGGATATAGAATAGGTTTCAGATCAAGGCCTCCCAAGGGAAGGTTTTTTTTCTTTCCCATGTTCCTAGAAACCCTGTAAAGGCTTAGGTAGAGGGAATTTTCAGGTGAATTCTGAGCTAGAAACTGAACAAGTGTCTCAGGTTCTTACTTTCGAATTGGAAACTGTTCTTATATTCTGCAAGGTCATTTTATGTCCACAATTGATTTTAATGAGGCTTTCCTTTTATGTTCTTATATCAAGGAAAATTATTGTTTTTTGAGGTTTGCTTTTTTGGTTGAGCATTTTCAGTTTATCTTCCATTTGGTCGGGCTGTGGCTCTCAGAATATTCTTACCTTATTATCTGTAATCAGGTCTCAGGGTATTGCAGTGTTTCCTGACCTGGATGATATCAGGTAAGCATAAATTGTGTTTTGTATTCTTATGTCACAATTTATGTACAGCGATAAAGAATCACATACTTGCCTTTTTGACAGCAATCTTATTCCATAATTCTATAGATTAAAATAATGTAACAATGTATTACAGTCTGCTATATGATACAGACTCTTAAATGATGTATCCTCTACCTAAAAGCATTAATACTATGCTAGTAACTCCAGTTCACATTCACTTATTTTCCACTTCAAAATCTAAAACGTCCAGTATAATGGGAAAAAAGAAGCTTAAAAAATATAAGTAGTGTTGTAGATAAAATTGCTTCAGAAAAATAAACTTAGTGTTAAATCAGTTTAGAAAATAGGATGCAAATTCCATTACCATTATAAGTCTCCCTCCTTGCACAAGTGTCAGCAGTCACTTCATTGTGAAGCATTCAGTGTTGGTCTGTTTCTTCCTGACTGTCATCAAGTATGGGAATTGTCATTAATAAAGGTGTAGCCCCGGTGAGTTTCTCTATATACTCAACATTTTTAGAGACATGTGAACTAATTTGACACATATTATGAAAACAATTGTCACCATATGTATGTATTTTAATATGACCGTTCCAGCAGCAACGTCTTAGAATCTCCTTGTTTCCCTGCACACCTATTTGTTAATGCTTTCCTTAAAATGTCCTAAATGCTTTAATAGAAACACACACCTCTATACACCTAGAGAAAGAGAGTGTATTTTAAAGTCTAACACATCTTCCCACCTCTGGTTAAACTTTTTTTTTACTTGATTGTAATATGTTGCATAATTGCGATGTTTTATTATACATATTTGAATAGCAGCGTGTTTTTTATCTGGCCCATAATGTACTGATGGCTAGATTTCTTCCTGGATCGTGTCTGCTCTATTTCTTTATTTTGTTGTTGTTAGCTTATATGTGAGCTATATCTTAAACTAAGGCTCTGTGGAAAATATAAATTTATAGTGCTAGAGAAAAAAGCTTACTGTATAACCATGGAGTGATTTATCCAACAGTTCTGTCTAATGAAGCTTTAAAATTGAGAAATTAAGTCATAAGTTTAAATTGTCTCCTTCCTCCACAAACCATATTTCTTTCTAATGACATGGTGAGTCCATGGATCATCATTAATTACTGTTGGGAATATCACTCCTGGCCAGCAGGAGGAGGCAAAGAGCACCACAGCAAAGATGTTAAGTATCATTTCTCTTCCCACAAACCCCAGTCATTCTCTTTGCCTCTAGTGCAAGAAAGAGGTGAAGTAATAAGGTGTCCTGATTATGATTCTTCCATCAAGATTTATTTATTTTGAAGTCAGGGCAGGATTGCTCTGATCTTCCATCACAATTTGGGTATAGCTGTACTCCACGTTAGTCTCTTCAGCAGGGCTGTGGTAGCTTAAAAGCAGTTAAGAACTTGTAAAGTGGGCTTTGCTGCGTTTTCCTAACATGTTGCTGCCCTGGTATAGAAAGCCTGAGTAAGCTTACTCTGTCTTTCTTTTTACAAAGGTCTTTGTGAGGAGCGGCATCCTCTCATACTTTGTGAGTCGTCTGACTGCCTGACAGCTAGAATGCAGGTAAGTGCCTTTTTGTTCTTCTGGGGCTAGAAGGCTGGCACTGAAAGGGTTAAGACCCTTTGCTTTTATATGGGACATATCCTTATGGATGTTTAGGCAGTATTCAGGCACATAGTCATGAGATTTGGATATTTAGGGGTTAATCCCCTTCATAGAGAGGAAGGGATTATCCTGCTTAGGGTTCAGTTCTAATTTTTAGTTACTTCAAATTAGGCAGCATTCCATTTTTAAAGGGACAGTCAACACCATTTTTTTGTTGTTTAAAAAGGTAGATAATCCCTTTATTACCCATTCCCCAGTTTTGCATAATCAACACAGTTTTAATAATGCACGTTTTACCTCTAATTACCTTGTATCTAAGCCTCTGCAAACTGCACCTTATTTTAGTTATTTCTACAGACTTGCATTTTAGCCAATCAGTGCTCACTCCTAGGAGCTTCACATGCATGAGCTCAATGTTATCTATATGAAACACATGAACTAACGCCCTCTAGTGGTGAAAAACAGTCGAAATGCTTTCAGATTAGAGGCGGCCTTCAAGATCTAAGAAATTAGCATATGAACCTCCTAGGTTTAGCTTTCAACTAAGAACACCAAGAGAATAAAGCAAAATTGGTGATAAAAGTAAATTGGAAAGTTGTTTAAAATTACATGCCCTGAAAACGATATGTTCTAGGTATGTTCTAGCTGGGGAGGTTCCGGTGGAGGAGGAGCAATCAGGTGCAGCTGAGCTCTGTTCTCCAGTCCTGCAGCTCTTGGCGGTGGATTCTCGCGCCCTACCCCACCTGTGAGGTTGCTTCAAGGATAGTGTGAGACATCATCTCTGGAACCTGTGACGGTGGAAATTCATCCCACTGTGACGGCAATAAACCACCTAAACAGGACCGGCACCTTGACCTGGTCTGACAATTAAGCCAAGTGGTATAAACAGCTTTTTTTTTTCTCTTCCAATACAGCAGCTATCCCTTCTCTCCCACGGAGGTTGAGGGAAAGGAGACAAGAAGGGCTTAGAATTTGCCTTATAAGCCTGAAGCCTATTCTCTTCTATTTTACTATATTTGAGGATGCACATAGCCCACCCTTTGGCTTCTGTTTGCCCCTCTCTACTGCTCCCACGCCTGTTGCTCTAACTTCTTCACAGCAACACACTACATCTTTAAGAAATACCTGCAATCTCCTTTGCTTCACCTGGGATCCCATTCAATCTGCAACGGCTGTCTCCCCCTCCCCCACCGGTGCTGCGTGGGAGGCGGCGGGCATAGGTTGCGCTTGACAGGAGACTGGAGGACCAGCTTCTGGACCGCACTTTCTCCTCTGGCGGTATCTGTCTGGATCTCTCTCCCTACCCTCCCACCGTTGTTGCGTGAGAGGAGGTGAGTATATGTGGGTCTAAAATCAAGGATAAGGAACACTCGATCCGGCAGTAGGAGACCTGGCCTGCTCTTGTGTGGGCTAAGGTGCGATCAAGTAGTCACCTTTTCAGCAAACATCTTGCTACTACAGGCGGGCAGCACGAGAGGAGGTAAGTCATAAAAGCTAAAGTTCTCCTCATCTGAGCTGAAGGGAAGGCTTTACACAGCACAAGTATGTAAGCTACGAAGAACATATTAAGATGTGATAAAAAGTTTATTGAACTGGTACATCGAAATAAAAGCGCATAACAAAATCTGATACAAAATCAGGCTCTTAACTAGGTGTGGGTAAATACAAGGACTCCTGTAGTGGCAAATTAAGAGCTAAGATCTCTAGGAAAACTAAGACATGGTACTTAATTGTATCAAAACTAGAGGCCTAAGAATAACTCTGTTAACAAAGTGTACTCAGCGTGCTCAGAGCACACAGTTAACTATTTGTGTGAAAACACACAGACAGGATCCCTGCTCCTTATGAAAGAGTTGGGGGGAAAGGAATAAGTGAGAAGGAGGAAGGAATCCCTTTCTGGAATAACGGAACGTTTGTCTGCATATATTGTATAGGCAAAGAGAAAGTTTTTTTCCTTTCTCTTGCCTTCTCTCACCGAACTGTCCAGAGATTCTTGTTGCAGGGCAGAGAACTTTACTACCCAACTTTTCTTTTTCCCTGTGTTTAAAGTAACTCTCTGTTGGTATAACAGCTTTGTGTGAAAAATGCTTACTATACCCATTGCTTAGAATAATGGAATATTCGCTTGCATATAGTATGTAGATGAAGGAAAAGCTTATTACTGCTGTTTAAATACCCCTGCTGTTAAATCCTCTTTTTTCTTGTGTTCAAACAACTCTCTGTTGTTATAACAGCTTTATTTGTCAGTGTATGTGCTAAGGCCAAGAATACACTATAGATGGGCAATGCTTGTTTACTATGCTTTTCTTAAAAGTGAACATATAACATTGTAATACTGCGAAGCCTGATTTTTTTCCTTTCCTCCTGCAACTTATTTTCCTTTTTGCTCTGAACAGAGGGAGGGGAGAAGGGGAAAGAAGGAAAAAAAAGGAAAGAGATAAGGCGGAGTGAAATAGGACAAGGGGAGAGAATATTAATTTTTCTTCTATTGGGATTGGGATTCACCTTGAGGGTTGAATATTTTTCCTTTTTGTTAATAGGGAATTTTGTGTATATAGTTAAGTGCTGTAAGGGAGGGAGGGGCAGGGGGAAGAGAGGGAGGATCCTTCTCTTTCCCTTCTTTTCCTAGATCCCTTTATATTGCCGAGTTGCTCTCTGGCTGGTCCTGTGACTCCCTTCTTATAGATCCTACACTATTCACTACCCTAAATTGTGAGTAATTTTTTCTTGAGCACTACCCCTTTTTTTTTTTTTTCTTCTTGATTGCACTCCCTTCCTGCACGCGGCACCTTCCCTTATTTTATTTTTTTTTTAAATTCCTTCTCTATGATTCCTCTTATTCACTTTAATTATCACGGTATATGGATAAATTCCTCCACAGTCACTCCCGGACTCCCTCACCAGCCATGGCGGCTAAACAAAGAGAAAGAAGAACCAAAATTACTGCAGATCCCGCTACTGATTTACAGCCACCTCCTTTAAATATACTAACTACTAATGAAGTGACTAACATGCAAGTATTGGTAACGAATATCGCAGAGGCTTTAAATCCTAAATTCGATGCCCTTAGGGTGGAGACTAAACACGATATTACTTTACTATCCCAAGAAATGAGACATTTCACTAACAGAATTAATGAACTAGAGCAGAGAGTATCTGACCTAGAGTACCTCACCACTGTGCAAAGCACAAGCTTAGAATCCACGGTTGCTACTCTAACTAAAATGCAGATTAAAATTGAGGATCTTGAAAACCCTGCTAGATGAAATAATATTCGTATTATTGGGGTACCTGAGGGAAAACAACCTGAAAACCTAAGTTTATCTCAGAGACTCTGGTGCAGCTCCTTAAAATCCCCCCCAGCAACCCTCAAATTGTGGTTGAAAGGGCACATAGAATAGGGCAGTTAAAAGTAGATAGTAAAGGAAATAGCAGACCCAGACCTGTAATAGCCAAGCTGCTCAATTTTAATGATAAGGTAACTCTTCTGCAATATTTTCGTAAGAATCAACCCATCATGTTTAAAGAAAATAGAATTCTCATATTTCAGGACTACTCAGCAGAAATAGCTTTTAAAAGAAAGAATCTGGCCCCAACATGCTCTAAGTTTATCCAACAAGGGTACCAGGCCCTAATTATTTATCCCTCTAAACTGAAGGTTTTTGTTAAGGGAAAGGCTTATCTCTTTGAAAATGCACAAGATGCAGAAAAACTTCTGAGTCAATTAAACTCCCCTGAGTAACAATGAGTCTGCATAAAAGATTTTTTTGCCAACTTCCTTCCTTTTTTTTTTTTCCTCTCTCTTCTTCCTCTGCCCCCCCTCCCCACTAGCTAAATCTCATGGCTAATTTTAAAATGGTATCTTGGGATATTGGAGGTATTACCACCCCCATAAAGAGGAAATCGATTCTCACTCAGTTAAGAAGAATGGATGCAGACATAGCTTTCCTCCAGGAAACGCATCTCAACCTGGCAGAAACTTCGAAGCTTAAAACATCATGGGTGAAGGAGGTGGTTGCCTCGCTAGGGCATGGGAGAAAGAGAGGGGTGGCTGTTCTAATAGGAAAACAAATTAATGCAGAAGTGTTATATGCCGGGACAGATCCAGAGGGGAGATCATTGATTTTAAAAATTAAAACTGGTAATCGTATTTTTACACTTTGTAATGTATATGCACCTAACACTCTTGATCCAGAGTTTTGGAATCAGTTGCAAACCAAAATCTTTTCTTTATTGGAGGGCTACTTTATTCTTGGAGGAGATTTCAACATGGCCCTCTCGATAGATTAAGGCAAAATACAAAGCAGAAAAAGCAGAAAAGGGATAATTTGGAAACTAAATTACTTACCAAAATTATGCAGAACCTAGGTACTAAAGATATATGGAGGATGCAAAATCCAGATGATAGGGACTATACATGCTTTTCCAAAGCCCATAAAACTCTATCAAGAATTGATCTTTTCTTGATAGACGAAAGACTTTGCACATTTGAGGTAAAAGCAAAAATACTTCCTATCTCTTTGTCTGATCATGGGCCGATTACTTTAGATTTTCAAGTTAAACATCCTACGTCTAAATCTATTCGGTTTTTCTTTTCCTCTTTTCTAGCATCAGATCTGAAATTTAAGAACTGTCTTAGAACCAAGTTCAATTATTATAACTAGTGCAATTCAGAATACAGAGATCGCCCCGTCATATTTTGGGAGGCGGCAAAAGCAGTATTAAGAGGCGAAATTATCGCTTACACTGCTATGCTAAATAAAAAACTTCAAAGGAGAGAGAACTAACGAATGCAGTCACAAATGCATATAACCGACTCCTTCTTGATCAGAATTCGGCTAACTGGGCTAAATACACTAAAGCTAAGAGCAATAAAGACGCTTTTGCGTTTTTTCGAGAAACCCAGAAAGACTTAAAATTACAGTCAAAACTATATACAGATTTGGAAATAAATCTGGGAAATTGTTAGCCAACTTGGTTAAAAGTGAAAAAAAACTTCACTGATTGAGAAGTTACTGATAGGGGGGAAGCATGTTCTCAAACATGAGGAAATAGCGGAAGAAATGGTAAAATACTATCAAAACATCTATGCCCCTAGAAACTCAGATTTAGTCCAGGTGGAGGATTTCTGGAGCAAAATTTATTTTCCTAAGTTATCTGAGGAATCAGCTGAGATTCTCAACGCCCCAATTGCAGAAGAAGAAATTAAGAAAGCCATTTCTGATCTGGCCCTGAACAAAGCCTCCGGACCGGATGGGTTACCCAATGAATTTTATAAAATGTTATCCCTTGTGATCTCATCACATCTTTGTAAACTATATAATTATATGCACTTTGATGGAGGGACAGTAGCAAAATCTTTTTCAGCTTCTTTTACAACCTTAATTCTTAAAAGTGGGAAGGACCCATACCAGAAAGAGTCATATAGGCCTATCGCCTTATTAAATTCTGATTATAAGATCTTCACTTCTATTCTCGCCCAAAGACTGCAAAAAATACTAGTTAATATCATTCATAGAGATCAAGCTGGATTCTTAAATGCTCGAAACTCTTCAGCAAAAATTAGAGAGGTTCTGGTGGTGTCAGAATTTCTATTCAATGCGGGGGTGTCGGGAGGGGGAGGAGGCTGCCCCTGACCTAGCTGTGATCTCAATCGATGCAGAGAAGGCATTTGACTCAGTTCAACACGATCATCTTTTCTCTTCCCTAGAAAAGTTTGGTTTTAGAGGATGCTTTCTCAGCTTTATCAAAAACCTATACGATCAACCTTATACGAAAATAAATGTAAATAATATACTCTCTATGCAAATCACACTGGGCAGGGGAACCCGTCAGGGTTGTCCCCTCTCCCCCCTCCTCTTTGATCTCTGCATTGAACCATTAGCAATCATGATCAGACAACAACTAGAAGGTATCAAAATAGGTAATTATGAACTAAAACTAGCCCTCTATGCAGATGATATACTTATCTATTTATCAGATACTAAATCTAATATACCTAAGCTGCTACAAATCATTAGTCAATTTGGCTCATTCTCTGGCTATAAGGTAAACACCACAAAATCAGAATTACAATGGCTTAGAAGAAACAATAATTCCCTTAGCAATATTCCTTTTCGCTTGGTTATAAAACATCTTGGCATTAATATTCCAAGCAATCCAAAAGATCTGTATAGTCTTAATATTCCTCCAGTCTTATTAAATTTCAGAGAAAAGCTTAGAAGATGGGAAAATTTACCACTTTCTATTTCTGGACGAAATGCGCTGTTTAAGATGGTTCTCTTCCCTAAACTGCTCTATGTCTTACAGAATACAGCAATAATGCAATAATGCTTCTAGAGAGAGATGTTCGGGCAATAAATAGTATGCTTAGAAGATTTATTTGGCAGAGCATGAGACCTAGGATCGTGCTGAATAAATTATCTTCTTCAAAAACCTATGGAGGCTTTGCCCTTCCTGATGTAAGGTTGTATAATCTTGCTTTTTTAGCACGAACAGTAGCTGATTGGATCTTCTCTGACTATGTGGTGAATAATAAACTTGAAGAAAAAATCTGTGACCCATATCTACCAAGGGCATTGATTCACTGTGAGCCAAAAGAATGGCCAACCAGTATTAGAGCACTAAAAATGTTTCTTAATCCATTGAAGGCCTGGTGGAAGATAGGAAATCTGCTAGAAATAAATTGTCGGGTTTCGCAAAATATCTGCCTCTAATGGGCAATCCAAAATTTCAGGCAGGCCTGGACTCATGGGTTATTAAAGATTGGCATTTACTAGGATTAGATAAGATTGTATATTTCGTGGACCAAGAGAAAAAATGCATAAAACCATTTGAGGAACTTAAGAATGAGTTTAACCTTTCTAATAAAGAGTTTTTTGCGTACTTGCAGATAAGGCATTATGCTGTCGATCTAATGAGGACAGCCAAGTGGTGCTGGGATCTAGGTAGCTTAGAGGGCTAGCTTACTTTAGTAAAAAAAAAAGGGCTGATGTCCATCACTCTATGCTACCATTTGCTTGGAGTTAGCAAAGGGAAGTACCTCCTTGAAAAAGCGGCTCATTAATGGAATTTAATGCTGTCACAAGACAATATTGATAGCAAATTTATACAAACCTCTATCCACAAAGTGTCTCAGGCTACGCTTTCAGCTACATGGAGGGAGGCGCATCTTAAACTGCTACATAAATACTACTATACCCCTGAAAAAGGGTATAAACTTCGGAACTCAAATTTCAACAAATGTCCCAAATGCTCTCTGATGGCTGCAGACCTAACACATATGTTATGGAACTGCCCATTGATTAGGCAATTTTGGCACAAAATAGAATTCTGGATGAAGGTATCACTTAAGATCTCCCCTCTGGGTCTCTCACTGATTTAGGTTATATTCTGTTTAAAGAACTAGGAAGAACATCAGCCCAATGAAAAATTAATTATTTCAGTTATTCTGGCAGCTAGATATTTAATTTTTAAGAAATGGAAATCAAGAGATCTACCAACGGTATCAGAGATTAAAAGTTTTCTTAAGAAGCAATGTATCCTAAAACAGTGAGATACCAATATTGACAAGGAAGCTGATATTAGGCTATTTTTTAGTAAGTGGGCAGCATTTATTAAATCACTCCCGGTCCCAGAAATCGACCAGATAATCCTCCCCTTTCAGAATTCAGAATTAGTGCTTTTGGGGATATGGTAATTGAAGCAGGGAAGAGAGATGATCTTTACCCCCTCCCTCTCCCCTATCTCCCCCCTCTTCCTTGGCCTTTTTTTTTTTTCCACAATAAGTGGAAGTGGATAGCTGTTGGCTTAGTTGTGGTGGATAAAATTAGGAGGTAGATTAGTGAAGAAAATGGATTTATTAGTACAGTTCATAATATATAATTAAAAGTTGTAACCAATTAAGTTAGCTTATTATAAGCAAGAATATGACAAAAGTATGATTAGGCTATTGGTTGTAAAGTGGCAATTAACTTTGGAATTATTAATAAGATACCTAAGTATGGGGTCGGACTGTGTTTTTGGTTACTCTAAAGTATTAACTTTTTAATTTTATTTTCTTCAGGATCCAACCCTCATAGGTACATATTTTTGTTTTATTAACCTAGAGATTGCAATTTTAGTTGGAATTAATAACATTAATGATTGTGGATTCAATAATGCTTATGTTTAAATTATGTACTGTATGTTGAAAAGAACTGCTTAAATGTAATGTGTTGAAAACAAATAATAAAAAGAAAAAAAAAATGACATGCCCTATTTAAATCATGAAAGTTTTTTTTTTACTTGACTGTCCCTTTAATGACTGAATGGGCTAAAGTAAGACTAGGTCAGGGGTGGAAGCGGGTTTGCGCCACTTTTTAAGGTCTGCATAGCTATGATGGGACGAGCCTTATTGTGTTCTTTTATACGAGTTCTTTGCTGGCAGAGGTGCACAACTTTCACTGAGTTTGGAGTAATTTTAGGAGCTGAGCGATGCTCTATGTTCCTCTTATAACTGTGACATGCAATAAGAGTGTTCAGGGTTCCTGTGCGGCAAGATAAAGGGTGAGGTTTTCGCGCTTCATCTACATGCCGTCTTCATGTCCCGCCTCCTTCCTTTCTGTATGGGGAAGCGCCATCTTGGACTGCAATATCAGTCGTAATAACCTTGCCTCGTTCTCTGTCCGAGAACAGAGCGGCGTTACTGTCCGGAACGGCTCTGTGGAACTTAGTCCTATGAGATAGAGTATTGTGGTTTTATTAAATCAGGCTCTACCTCTGTACTTATACTATCGGGAGATCCTTTGTAGGACTTGTTAGACTTATATTTTCGAAGTCTTACTGCTATATAAGAGTTTTTGTGGGTATGTTTTATTTCCACCATATAAAGGATAGATTCCCGTGTAAATAAACTTCCACTGTCGAAATGCCAATATACATGGAGTGGGATTGGACAGTAGTTATGCAATGTTTTCTTAGGTACGCATACATCTGCCCCTGTTTTAAATTAGATTTCCTTCACTTAAGGAAATATTACCATTATTTCATTGTATAACTCATTTTTCCTAGAGAATTGAACAGAGATCTGTTCCTAAATATATTTAAAAGAAACATTATTTTATTTTAAGCAAGTTTCTATAATCTTAAAGTGACAGTGTCATTTTAAAATATTTGGAAATATTTTAAGAAAATTATTTTAGCCTCGTCTCCTTGGATGATGCTGTTTAGGCCTTGCCACAGCTTCTTCTCAAACGTCCCAAGCCCTTTTATGGTGTCTCATGCAGTGCCCTGCAGTTCCTCTCAATCTCCTGGAATAGTTGTTTGCTGGCAGAATTGTCTGCCCTGGTGTCTTCTGGTATCTGTGGCATGATCTGCTTTTCCTATCTTAAAGGGAATTCGCAAGAGGAAATATGAGTGAATCAGATTTTCTGCACCACTTGCTACACATATTGCCCTCCTTATAGTCTGATAAGGTGGATAGTCGGTAGCATCCGAGGTTTAAATCTCCGATTCGGACAGTTTAATTCCTTCATCTGATGCTGAAGTAGTTTCCTTCAGATTCAGGCCTGAACACCTTTGAATTTAGGAGGGGTTGGCCACCTGGTAAACTTCGATTCCCTGTCGTTGTTAATCCACAAGAATCTAGTTCATGTTATATATACTAGGATTTGTCTGGAAAAAAAATTCCTGTTCCCGTAGAATTTTCTCAGGTATGGGAGAAGTTAAGGAAGTTTTTTCTCCCATCTCCTGTCTGTCATAAGCTGTCTCCTTTAAATAGGAGCACAACACAGCCAATGTAGTCTAGTAGTTAGCTCATGACTTTGCAACTCAAGTTTGTTGGTTCGTATCCAGCTGCTGACGCTGGATGTACCTATTTAGTGCTTAACGTTTACTGATCAAAGAACCAGCAGACACATGTTCTAATCCAATACAGAGCTTCTGCTCAGCAATCTCACACATAATCTTATGTGTTTTTTATTAAAATTGGCAATCTGGACTTCTCTCCATATAAAGGATAGATGCTTTTTTAAGGTTGCAGTCTTTATGAACAAGGGCAGCATAATTTTGGTGTGACGCCTTGTAGGACTCCGATCTGGAGGACTCCGTGGGAAGTCCCAGAACAGAAAGGCTGTTAGGTCAATCTTTTATTCTGTGGCTGTTTCCCTTTGTCTTCCAAGCAGGAGCCGTTCAAGTCCTCTTGGATACCCAGTCAGTCTGGATCAGGGGGAAGTTATTAAAGGTGTGAAAAAGCCCCTTTCCTAATATTGGGTCAGTGACTAAAATCAGTGTCAGGCTTTTCCTTATAATACATTTACCTTATTTAAAGAATGATACTTACACCAGTCTTATAAAAAGGGATACATTTATTAAATGACAAATCTATACATGAGTGGTGAGAGAAGCGTCTAACGTACAAGGCTCTATTCGTCTAACCTGTCTACACTATAAACTAATGCCTGTGGGTGGGTGGGTGCATGCGAAGACTGCTGCAGTCTGTCTATTACCTGTTGGTGTTATGTGTCCTTCCTTTTTCCTCTCTTTCAAGCTGCTAATGAAAACATATTTATAGCCAAACAGCCACACCATGAAGACAGTCCCAGCCAATCAAATCCATTCATCTCCTGGTTTATAACAATTCATCTGTTGAGTTAACTGCCTGTAGATGTTGCTGTGGTCCAAGAAATGAGTTTTCCTAATGCCATCTGACCTTTGTGACCCATCTCAGGACTGACCTTATCTGAGTCCCTTTGAAGATTTATGATGCCATTGTCCTGTCCTGTGTCCTTTTGAAGCTTTATGACATTTGATTTTCTATCCTCAGGAAGGAGCGCAGGTCTCACCTGTCTTATCTGCATTGGTAGCCTTTGATCCTTCTGTACAGGCCTTGGGGTCGAGTTACTTGATATTGTCTCTTGGAAACTAGTTTATTCAATAGGGTTAAGCTTTCCTTACTATAGCAAAATGTGCTTTTCCAGTTATACAGTTATTACAAAAGGAACCCGCAGCTAATGCTCATTCAGCAGGTAGGGTTTACCCCCAAGCCAGGATCGGATCCTGTAGGGGGCCATTATATCTCAGTTTTTCTCATACCTAGATAAGAGAGGCCCTAGATTCCTTGGGGCTGTGGTCAGAGTTTTCCAGGGTTATGTATCGTAATTAAACTCCTTCCTCCCAGGAGCAGGTTCACATCTCAAGAATAGCTTTACCTGGTGATGAGAGAGGCGTTCTATATATGTCTTGGTCCAAGAGGCTCAGTTCATGGTGACCATAGACCTGGAGGACATGTATGTTCCAGTTCCTGAGTTTTGACTTTCTGTCAAACACTTTCAGTTTGTGGCTCTTTCCTCTGGCCTTGCCATAGCTCTCAGAGGGGGCTATATTGCCAGGGATCAGGTTTCAGTGAATTGCTGTGGTGACTTTCCTGGACGTCATAAGGTTCAGGCACCATCTTTTCAACAAGCAAACTCTCATACTGAGATCTTGTTGTTTTTCTTCATTCCACGGATGGAAGTGAATCTGAAGATGATTTCCCTTGTTCCAGCTACAGGGGTAGTTTCTTAGGGACCATATTAGTTTCCCTATCTCTGAAAATATTGACAGAGGTCAGAAAATAGTGGATTTTTTCCTCTTGCCTTTTTCTTTTTGGCATTCTACTGTTTGGCCATTCTGTGGCTCAATATATGGAGGTAATTGGTCTGATGGTTGATTCATTGGACATCATTCCTTAGCTTGATTCCATCTGAGTGTCTGCTGTTATGCATTTTCAGATAGTGGACCAGGGGGCAGGATAGATCTAGAATAAGTGGTAGATCGCTTGCTTGGCTTGCGAGAGGTAGCAGGATTGTTACCCGCATTCTCCAGTTCTCAGGTGCTTCTGTCTCGGGGCTCATGCTTCCGGAGATTTTCCTGAGTAATAGTGACCATGGTCGCTAGCCTGTTGGATAGTGCTTATGGACTTAGTAGGAGTATGCTCTTCCCTTAACCATTTTTTAGTTAAAAGTGATCTACATTGCTCTGATGGCTTTGCCTCAGTTGTTTTAACCGTTTTTTCCGGTTCTGGTTGTACAATTTCATCTCAGCGGTTACGTTAACCACTTGGGAGGAACCTGGAGTTCCTTTGCCATGATTGGCTTGGACTGTTCGGTGGGTGGATGATCAAATCGTTGTTTATCCGCTATTCACATTTCAGGAGTTACTACCGGGAGCGGTCTTCTTGAGCAGTCAGATTTTTCTCCCTGAGGTGTTCTCTAGGTTAACCCTCAATGAGTGGTACTGGAGTTGGAGATGGCAGTACGCCAAGCTTCCAGGTTATGTTAAAGGTCTAGAGATCAGCAGGCTGCTCTGTTAAATTCCCTGGCATTTCCTTAGGATTCAGTCTGGCATCACTGTTTCTTGGTTTGCTCCTCTTCCACAAATCATTGTTCGTATCAAACAGGAGAGGCATTAATTCCTGCGTGCCTCGCAGGACCTGGTAGGCAGACCTAGAGGAGATGTTATCTCTTCACCTTGGAGACTGCCTCTGAGTAAGGACCTTCTGATCAGGGTCCCTTCTCTCATCCAAATTTAGTTTCTCTCAAGCTGTCTGGTTGGAGATTGAACGCTTAGTTTCCTCTAAGCATGGGTTTTCAGATTCGGGCCTTGAGACTTTGATACAGGCTGGTAAGACTGTGACTAGAGAGATTTACCATATAGTATTGAGGTGAATCCAAGGGCTACTCTTGGAGTAGAGTTAGGATTCCTAGAATTTTGTTTTTTCTCCAGGAGGGTTTGGAGAAAAGTTTGTCAGCAAGTATTCTGAAGGATTTCTGCCTTGTCTATTTTGTTAAGCAGATGTGCCAGACGTGCAATCCTTTTTTCAGGCCTTCGTCAGAATCAGGCCTGTGTTTAAATCTGTTACTACTCCTGGAGTCTTAACCTTGTTTTTAGAGTTTTTCAGCAGGCTCCGTTTGAGCCTATGCATTCCTTAGGTATTAAGATGTTATCTTGGAAGGTTTCGTTTTTGTTGCCATTTCTTCTGCTTGGAGAGTCTCTGAACTATCAGCGTTACAGTATGATTCCCCTTACCTTATCTTTCATTCGGATAAGGTGGTTCTGCGAACCGTTGTTCCTTTTTTGTGTCCTAATCCTCCTTCTCATAAGGAGCGTTTTGTTTGTCTGTTTCTCTGAGAAACGCAAGGGCCAAAAAGCTACAGCTACTTCTCTTTCGCTCTGGCTGAAGAGGATAATTTGTTTGGCCTATGAAACTGCTGGACGGCAGCCTCCTGAGAGAATCACGGTTCACTCTACTAGGGCTGTTTCTTTTTCCTGGGCCTTCAAAAACGAAGCTTCTGGGAACAGATTTGCAAGGCTGTAGTAACTTGGTCCTCTCTACATACTTTTGCCTCTTTTGGGAGTAAGGTTCTGCAAGCAGTGGTGCCTTCTGGTTAGGTTACCTGTCTTGTCCCTCCCTTATCATCTGTGTCCTCTAGCTTGGGTATTGATTCTCAACAGTAATTAATGATGATCCATGGACTCACCGTGTCATTAGAAAGAAAACAAAATTTATGCTTACCTGATAAATTTCTTTATTTCTTGACACGGTGAGTCCGCGGCCCGCCCTATTTTTTTCATACACTTTTTTGTTATTTAAACTTCAGGCACCTCTGCATTTTGTGTTGTTTCCTTTCTCTTCTTTCCTTCGATCAAATGACTGGGGTTTTTGGGAAGGGAAGTGATACTTAAAGGGACAGTTTACTCAAAACATTTCTTCCCATCAATTTGTTCCCAATGATTCACTTTACCTGCTGGAGTGTATTAAATTGTTTACATGTATTTCCATTAACCTTATATTGGCATTTGAATTAGTTTATTTAGCCTGTGGTATCCCCACCCATCCTGAAAGTTTTTGGCCACGAGGCCAAGCTGTATTAACACAGCCAGTAGAAGAAATTACACTCCCTGTGAGTTATAGAAGAGATAAGGTAATACAATGTTAATTATCCATTGTTCTCTCCAAGTATTGGTGATTGGTTTATGGACAGATATAAGATAAAGAAGCAAGTATATGTACACAATGTGATAAAGTAATGAGATCTGATTATACCTACAAGCTCAACCCATTTTATTAGGTTGAGGCTTCAAAACACAAAATCAGCTAATTCATATACACAAATGAGCCTTAAAAAAGCAAATCTCATACATTTTATACTCTGCAGCTGGTAAAAAAAATTAATTAAAAAGACATTAAGGAAAAAACAATTTTATAGTATACTGTCCCTTTAACATCTTTGCTGTGGTGCTCTTTGCCTCATCCTGCTGGCCAGGAGTGATATTCCCAACAGTAATTAATGATGATCCGTGGACTCACCTTGTCAAGAAAGAAAGAAATTTATCAGGTTAGCATAAATTTTGTTTTTTCTTTCTCCTATGTGTCATCTTTTTTTAATTCTTAACAGCTTCTCGTCTTTTTTTAACACCCACTGAGTCCTGTATTAAAAGGGGAAGTGGGATGCAAGTAAATAAAGATCTGTACATCCACCAAATTGTAGAATAGAGACTAGCCCATGACCATGTTGAGATATGTATGCTGTATAAATAATAAATGGCCAAGATATAAACTTTTTTAAACACAATGGGCTAGATTACAAGTTGAGCGCATAATATTGCTTCCGCAAAAGCAATATTAGTGCTCAACTTAGTAATACCAGTGCTCGTAAATGTGTGCTGGTATTACATGTGAGGTGCAATGCCAACGCAACTTTGCGTTCACGTTGCACGGAAGCATAGTGCTCACGAGAGCGCACTTCCATAGGCTCCACTTCCATAGGCTGTGAGACAGCATGAGAACTAGCACAGGAAAGGGGTACGTTGTGCAGCGATGGGCAGCAAATATGAATATATACATATATATTTATGTGTTAATATGGGGTATATTAGCACATATATGTATATAAGCATATACATATATATTTATGTGTTAATATGGGTATATTAGCACATATATGTATATAAGCATATACATATATATTTACAGGGAGAACACAGTTCTCATAGACTGTAATGTAAAGGCACTTTTCAGTGCTGTTTCTTTTTTTGTTTTTTCCTAACACCCCACACCCGCCAACTTTAGCCCGCAGAAAATGCTTAGTGCAGTTCTGTTTATTTTGTTGTTTTTTTGTTTTTTACATGCTACTTTTGTATTTTTTATTTTATAAATAGGGACTTCACATGTTATTTTGGGGGTGATTGAGGGACATTAAAAAAAATTAATCAGATGTCTGACCTTTGGTAATTTTATGAGCGCTAATTACTACCGCAAATTCACTGTTGCCATGTAATCTAGCCCAATATTTGTATATGGTCAGTGCCTTATTCTGATTTTGTTATATTTGTGCTGTGCTTCAATGTTGTTCTACTTTTTTTCACAGGCCTTGAGCACTTCAAAAATGTGGTTTTGGTGAGCTCCTTGCAGGATCGTTACGTTCCTTATCATTCAGCACGGATAGAAATGTGCAAAACTGCTCTAAAGGATAAGCAATCAGGTGATCAAATTGCAGACAGTTTTTTTAAGTTTTGCCATTAGTAATTATAGTGAATGAATCAATTTAGGAATCAACAGAACGTTGTCAGTTATTAACATGAAAAAATGCAAGACTTAAAGGGACATGAAACCCAAATTATTTATTAGATGATTTAGAAAGAGCATACAATTATAAACAACTTTCTAATTTACTTCTATTATCTATTTTGCTTCATTCTCTTGATATTCTTTGCTGAAAAGCATATCTAGATATGCTTAGTAGCTGCACATAGATGCCTCCTGTGATTGGCTCACCGTGTGCATTGCTATTTCTTCATTAAAGTATATTTAAAGAATAAAGCAAATTAGGTAATAGAATTAAATTGGAATGTTGTTTAAAATTATATTCTCTACCTTAATCATGAAAGAAAATGTTTGGGTATAGTGTCCCTTTAAGAATGACAAAAAGAGGAGCTTTTTTTTCTATGCATGTTACAAGTGGTAAGAAGATGGTCAATCTCCAGCTCCTCATAGACTTGTTTGAGGGGGGTTGTCTGGTTTTATCCACTCTTCTGATCATGTCAGACTTGCAGTTCCATCACCAACAGTCCAGGTCCAGACCTTAGAGATTAGAGATAAATGCTATAGGAATTATACACAATTTGCCTGACATCAAGTGCCTAATTCTCTAAAGCTCTCTGATCTGGTGAGGTTATTTAAGATGCCTCATCAGTACTAGAATTTTATAACAGCAAATGTTCGTTTGAGAGCCGTTTATCTTGCTAAGTATGGTTCTAGAATTGAAGTAAAGACACATACTGTACATTACAATAATATGCTCAAAATAAGTTTTTGCATGTTTTTCCCCATGTGTTTGACTAGTTTGGCAACATAAGCATTACATATCCTAGCTCAGAGACCAGTATGCTCCAAGAACTCTGCTTTTTTATTTTACTACTAATTTCTGCATGTATCAATCATTTGTTTTATAACTATTGCATTAACAATAACACAGATGTTTTGTGCAAAATTATCAATTCAACTTTTATTAAAAAAACAAAACTTAAGTGATTTACAAACCTAAAACTATTTTTTTTTTTTTTTTTTTTTTTTTTTTTTAAGGACCGGTATACGCTGAGATGATCCAAAACATTCTTTTGCCAGTTCTGCAGAATAAGGACTGCAATTTAATACGCTATGATGTCATTCACGCATTACCCAATACAGCAAATTCTCTTATTGGAAGAGCAGCCCACATTGCGGTTCTTGACTCAGAAGTATTTTTGGAAAAATTCTTTCTGGTTGCTGGCCTTAAATATTTTCAGTAGAAGAAGAGGAGGCTACCAGATATTCATTTAATACCTCATTACAATAAATCTCTAAATATGTGGTATTAAATTAGTAGCTGCCATTGTATATTGTACAATATTTATAGTTTTGGGGGGAGAAGGTTAGAGAATATTATTTTTATCATCAGTTTTGAAAATTCATTACCAATGTTAATTGCAGTGTAGATACCTTAATATACTGTAGTGATGGTTATTTCCACATTTAATGTTTAGATGTTCTTACACAATAATTTTCCCTTCTGTGAGATTTTGAAGGGTGGGTGCATTATTGAAAATACAGAAAATTCTCTGTACCAGTCCCCCTGAACATGGACTATGTATTGAATATTTGGTGGCAACCATCTTTATTTGGAACATATAGTTGTTTTGGGGGTCTTTTTGTCATGAATTAACAAAATACGTGTCAATGCTAGGTCAGCTGGACTGACTGATTATTAAATGTAATCTGGCTTCTTATTAGATGGAACACCTCATCCATTGCACACTCCTCATTGTTTTCAAAGTAATAGTACATTTAGAATTTCTGATTGCTTCACATGCTGCAGAGGGACAAAATCAGACACAGTTACCCATTGGAAATGTTGCTTTAAGGAAAGATTTTGGAGTTACACTAGGTTATGGTTGGTAAAGCTTTCCTACATTTACCAAAGTTATGTATGTGCATGCCCTGTAAATAGTCTTAACGCTTATGTATAATGTAGGACTCAATATATAGCAACACATTCCTTGCTATTCATTAAAACGTAGGGTATGTATTGTTTTATTTTGTACCATGAGGCAGGGTAGAAATTAAGAAACCACCAAAAATTCACCTTAGTTTAATTTAGAAAGAGGGTTTGTTTTTAAACCTTCTGAGTACTCTTAAAGACACATTTTCTACTATTTATTAAAAAACAAATTGCAAGAATCCGTGTCTCTATCATACTAAACGAGCATTCACAATCCCAAATGTGTTTACTTTTTCTATGGTTTGGAAAGCGTTTTGCCTCACCTGTGAATTATTTTTTTTAGTTAGCCCTATAAAAGGTATTACCTACTATAACCAACTTTTACAGCATTTTTAAAAAAAAAAAAACATACAGTGAAAATTGACAATAGTCCAGTTCAGTAAAGAATATAAGTGAACATTAATAATAACAATGTATAAATGATACACATGTGACATGCCGACGTACAAAATATGTGCGCCTGGTTGTCTGTTGATATCATTGCAACATCAACTAATTACATTTGCCATTTAGAGTATTGGAAATTGTGATTGTAGAATACACCAAGTACATACCAAATCAGAAAAAGAACGTATAAAATTCTTGTGTTTAAGGAAAGTAGATTCTGACATCTGAGGATTCCAAATTGCATCAGACAAGTGCAATATAAAATGTTGAGTAAAAATGTTTGGATCAGGAAAATAGCTCTGGTAGGTATTGTCAACATTTCATTTATGAAGTATTGTTAGCGCCATGTAATGTTTATCGTTGGTTGGGAAGCCATTACTGAAGCACCCTGCCAACACTAAGCAGTAACATTTTGTGAAAATCACAAGAAAAGGAATTGCTACATCTGCACTCCACAAAAGTAATGTTTAATAGTATATTAGAACTTCAAACTGGAAAACATAGCTGCTAATTTGTCATGTTATGTATTGCTCTGCCATATGCGTGTTTGATGAACAGAATTGTTTAATGCTTTGGAAATATCACTGTCATATCCGTGTTTTGTATAGATTTGTTCTCTGTATTGTGTTAAACCTGTGGAAATATTCTTTTGATTTGGTTGCTGTATGTTATGTTGCCGCTGTATATACTGGAACTTCATAAAGCATTTTTTTCTTTGATTGACTGCTGCCTTGTTATCCGTCAGCACTGCAACATCTCTGATCTTCGTAATCCGTCATGAGATGGTTTGCCGCATACCTTGCATAACACATTATTGCAATACTTTTATGATTTTTAAAAATTGTCTAAGAGGCTGCATTGACTTAAAAGCACTGTAAATATTCAGAATGTGCATTAGAACAAAAAAAAATGTTTGCTTTGGATAAAATGTCTTTTTCATATTGAAGATTGTTAAAAGTCTGTTGACTTCTTACTGGTGCTTAATAGCGTTTGAGAACAATATTTTCATGTTATGTAAGTTTGGGAGATTAATGCACTGAGGATGCTCTTGAACTGTAAAGAATACATTTTTGTCATATATATTGTATATTTCGTGCATGGTTATAAATCACTTACAGACACACTTTCCCTAGTAAGGAAATATTTGTTTTCTTTTTCAAACAGTTCAGTACAGCGTTGTTAACTGAAAATTAGTTGGACACAGTCATGTTTAAAAATAATTTTAGATTCAGAATTGCGATCTCTATGAGCACAAAATGACAGAACATACTCTTCTGAAGTGGATACTTTTATTTAAAGTGATCTGATGCATTCAAATTGCTGTTCCCCTTGAGACATACAGCATATTGCATACAAATGGTTAAAAAAAAAAGTATTTTTTATGCTTTTTTCTCATTGTGAATACCTTGTATGAAATACGTAAGCAATGAACTGATTTAACATTTCTTTTGATCTATTCATTAATCTTTTCATTTTTATGCAAACAAAACCACTATCACAAATCTCAGCAGCACCCGCCAGTCTCCCATTTGGGCAGAATGAGGATATTGCTATTATGTACTTTATGTTTAACTTTTTGTAATTATTTAAATGCATTTGTATGTTTTTTTAACATTTTGAAGCTAATTTTTGAAATGTGTAGCAGTATCATCCATTTAAGATTACTGTAATCAAATAAAAAAAGTGAATCATTATTAGTTTCAACATTCTCTTTGAGGTGTAATCTTCCCAATAAAATATTCACTCTTTTTATCCTTGTTTGTACTCTTACTTAACAAGTTGTTTATATACTAGATATAGTTATCAATCACGCTCTGTTTATGGTTAGTCACTGTTCTGGAGTAGTGGAATACACTGGCTTTAAAATGATATTGTGACAATGGTTTTTAAAGGACATTTAACACTTAGGGCTAGATTAAGAGTGGCGGGCAATTGTTAGCGAGCGAAAAGGGGTTTACCGCTGCTGCTTGCATGCGTTGGAAGTAGCGCGCGTTTTACAAGTTGAAAGTGAACGCATTCGCTTGGGTGCAATTGAATTCCACGCCTGTCAGGATAGCGCAACTTCAAAGTTCTGTCTAACTGTTAAGCTCAACAAAAAAGTGGCACAAAACACATCAAAACTACTTTAAACAGTACAGTTACACTCATAATAACACTGTCTAATAAAAATTATTTTAAAAAAATATATTGTATTAAAATGCTATAAGTGCTCAAAGATACAAGGTCTCAATAGTTAGAGAGAAAAAAGCTGCAAAGGGCTTTAACATAAAGATGATATATACATGATATATACATGTATACAGATCTCTGATGAAGCGCATGTGAGCATGCGCGAAACGCGTCAGATCTAGCACCCCTTGCACACCTGTGTTAGTGCTACTCACCTTGTGTATCAAATAAAGTCACCTGACTTCAAGTTCCTGAGTCCTCGCCTTTTCCTTTGTATCCTAAATATGTATATATGTATGTATGTATGTGTGTGTGGTCATAAGTATTTATATGTGTATATATGTATTTACAGACATATATATAAATACATATGTATACATATATATATATATATATATATATATATATATATATATATGTATGTATGTATTGGAGCCCTTTGCAGTCAAGTAGGTAAAAACATGTTAAATCATATTTGTGCTATATTCATATTTAATAAAATGTTTAACTATGTATGTACTGTAAATATTTCAGATTCCAATGTTCTTCACATAGGGGAATATGCTCTTAAGTATTTTTAAATATATATTCTTGTATATATATATATAGCTGTATATATATATATATATATATATATATATATAGTAATAAGCCATGGAATGCACTCGCTGGTCTTTTTCAAACGTGTAATTTATTGTAACGTTTCGGGGAACGTATCCCCTTCCTCAGACGTCTAAGGAAGGGGATACGTTCCCCGAAACGTTACAATAAATTACACATTTGAAAAAGACTAGCGAGTGCATTCCATGGCTTATTTCTATTGACATTCTGTCTGCACCCTGGCTGTTGATTTTTGAAGTGAGAGTGCTCTTCATTTGCTATCATATATATATATATATATATATATATATATATAAACACCTATATATAATCATATATATTTATAGGTATAGATATATCTTTTACCAAAAACCATAGAGTAGGAGAAGCGCACTGACAGGCAACGGCTACTTAAAAAAAATCCAAAATGTATTGAAGACAAAGATAAAACCAAGTCATACGGTCAATAAAAAAAACAAAAAGACGGGGGCGGAGTCAGCCACGAACCAGCATGGCTGCAATTGTGTAGAGCTCCATGCAGACTTCCCCTGGAGATTCGAGATATGAAGTGCAGAGCAGTGTAACAGGTCATCAAGACCCTTGGATGCATAAGAGGAACCGGAGAGTATAAAACTATAAAGCCGGAAAGTCAGTTGCGGCAACAGCACTCCATTATCACCCTGGAATCATTATGCACGGAGCCGGGAAGTGCCATATTGGCCCCATGTGACCGCAACACACGCAGTGTTGAAGGACAGGTCTGCAAAGCAAATAGGCTGGAAAGATAGCGGAGAGTGCCATAAGTGACCAGCAACATCGCATACCCTCATCTGGACACCGACTACGCTGGTGGCGAAGGGGTGAGATAAAAGAATGTTGATAACCAAGCGCTCAGTGTGCCCCAGTGTTTATGGACTCTTTTGCATAACGGTTATATAAATTTAAATATAACACTTTCCTCAGAGCAGTGATAAGTGGTACCTTACCCTCACATATTTCCTTCACTGTTAGTTCTGGCAAACATTAAGCTGAAAGCAGCGTGAACTCTGTAAAAAGAACAGTTACCATAATTGGAGCCAAAGAAGGCCCACACCACACATTTGCAGACACGCACATTAGCAGGGCCTGAGTTGTACCACGAGGCACACATTTAGCAAAGCTCTCCTTTATTACCACCAGTGTGCCCACAATAGATCCATTTTATTAGCAGAGACAGTAGATAGACAAAATAAACCCTGCTAGAACCTGTTTCCTTTAAAAATATACTGCCTGGAGGATTGAGATGGCTTCTAAATGTCTCACTAAGGGGGAAAAGACAAGCAAATCAAACCTGACAACTTCTACTAAGCTGAATGCCTATTTTAAAACTTTAGAAACAGATGCATCTATGCATCCTAGTTCCCCACATTCCAATTCCAGTTCTCATGAAGAGGAAAATGATAATGTGCTATCTGACACAACACTTCCTTTGACCAGAGCAGATTTATTGTCCCTTCCATCTAAAGAGGACTTTGCAGCCTTTGTGAGCCAAATAATAAAAGAAAGTTTAACAGAAGTCAAAAAAGATATTGTGGACTTGGGGAATAGGGTGCTCCAGCTGGAAGAGCATGCGGAGGAGATTTCTGAACCAATTAACCTACACGACATGCAGATCCAACAGCAGACCAAAGAAATAATACAGCTGCAATCACAAATAGAGGATCTTGACAACCGCGGCAGGCGCCAAAACTTGAGGATCAGAGGCGTCTCCGAAAATACAGTAGCCACTGCGCTACCACAATATCTCCAGGGACTTTTTCGCTCCCTTCTTGACAGCGAGGAAGATGCTGAGATACCCTTAGACAGGTTGCACAGAGCGCTAAAACCTAAGCCTCCTGCCGCAGCACCGCCTAGGGACATAATCCTATGTTGCCATTACTTCAAAGACAAAGAAAAGATATTAGCTGCAGCTAGGAAAAAAGCTCCTATCAATAAAGATGGTGACAAAATCCAAGTTTTTGCAGACCTAAGCCCATTAACCCTATCTAGAAGGAGGGATATCAGATTCCTCACCACGCACTTGCAAGAAAATAATATCTCGTATCGTTGGGGATTTCCCTTTGCTATTAGAGTTATTAAAGATAACAAAGAATACACATATAGGGACTTGGAAGACCTTAACACTTTCTGCTCACAACTAAACATCCCTATACCGAAAAACATACCTCCAGAGGCAGAACAATCAAGTTCCAGGCAAATGATGGACCATCTACCATCGAGACCCCAGCGACAGAGATGGACTACAGTAAATAAGAAGCGCAAAACAACTGCCACTGTTTCTAACCAACAACCTGCTCTCTCTACCGAACCACCTTGAAGTCTAACCCAGCTCCATGGACTATCACAGTATTTATAACCAAGACCACTAAACTATGAGACTTTATCAGCAGCCGTTAAGGCAGACATGGACACCAAGGCCAAATGGTCCTGATGTAAAGTATAGTATTATACAGTATTATATTGAAGAAAAAAAAATTATAAGTATGTATAGCGTTGCTATTTTATTATATATTTAGTTACACTGAGAGCCTCTGCCCCATGTGGAGAGGCTCTTTTATTGTAAGTTTCAACTATGAATCTCTGGGGGATTTATATAGGCAGTGTTCTACTGCTTATTCTCCCCCCTACATTTGATTGTCAGGGAAGGGGTTCTAAACCTCAAGCCTGTCTCCAGTTATGTTAGAAAATAACTGTTACTTGTTTAAATTTGTTTGTTTTATGTGTTCTTATTTTTTTTTTTATTATTTTATTTATAACCAGCACGAGGTACAATAGTAAATTAAGTATACATGAGACACCACGCAGGGTGTATTAAGAGATTACAAAGGTGATGAAGCCATATAGTAAGATGTGACTGTCAATTACAGATATATCAGGTACATTAAAAACTCAATGCTTACAGTTACAGTGGAGGTTGCAGGAATCTTCTACAGATTAGAGAGCAATCTAGTATATACGCATATGTACCTCAGTGTTGGGGTTTTATTATTTTTTAACCTAAAACAACTAAACTAAACAACAACTCAATTAAACTAAACTAAAGTCTTTGGGAGAGGGGAATTATGGGAGTAATATAGAAATACTGTGTGTATGCATTTACTTAAGGATGTGGCATGGGGAGCCTGGACGGACTTATGTGAATATAATTATATTAAGGGATTCCTATCTAGGTGCAGTGTAAAATAGGGCTTTCTTTTATATGTATAATATGAGAGGCTAAGGGGAGGGTTGTAAGTCTTCAAAAGTAGAGCGAACATTTAAGGAACTGCTGTGCCTTTAAATTATACAATAAATAGATGTTGAATAAAGAAAGAGGAGATAAGATGGTGCTATATTTGCCCCAAATTCTAGAAACTGGTATTATATGCAAAAATGCTAAAAATTAGGGCAGTAATTGATGAGTTTGTAAGTTTTATCAGCAAGATTACCTCAAGTATAATGGACCAGTAGTCCTAAGAGACAATCATGGCAATCTGTGGCTGTGGGCAGCTAAAAGCGAAGGATGATAGTGGGGTACAATATGCTGTGACTATTCTATGAGATTATCAATACCCTATATGATTGAGAGCTTTTAAGTACAGATCATGGTGTAGGACACGTAGCCAGATCCATAGGAGTAAGACTATACTAGGGTTATCTATATGTGTTCAGAGTGAAATAAACATTTCCTATACAATTGTATCATATAGACCTGAAGAGGGAGATGCAAGTATTTAAAAATAGAGAAAAACGTTAAATGAATTGAGAAATCATAGACTGTGCATTAGGTGAATACCAGGGAAATAAAATGAAAAGTAAAACAGTGTTGTGTCGATCATGATTCTGAGAGCTGATAATATACAATTATGTTATTTTGAGGAAAGCAATAGACTATTTTGCAGGGTGCAGCAGTGAGATCCGATAGATTACCATGGCTGAAATGAACCAATAATGATATCCAGGGGAGGGAGAGAGGGAGGCAGTCCGTGACAGGAAGTGGATTATAGGGGACAAAGAGTGATAAAGCTTAGCCTACTCACGAACACGATTGTAGGCGGGTATGCGCACAGTCATACTGTATTTGAACTGTTTCCTCTGTAATATTAAAAGTTTTTCACGAGCACAACAGTTTAACTCATTCAGAACTACTAACTGGTGTATAAGACATTGACTTAGATATTAGGGCAATACATCAGCACATTTCCTTTATTCCAGGAGGACAGTCTCGAGTGTAAGCAAAGTGTATTAACCTATTCCTTCCCTGAACAAAGCCGTTGCTCCCAAGCGCCAGACTCCCAGCCACTCCAAGCACTGTACTGTGTAGCTTGAAAAGCATATTCCACCTGGCAGACAAACTCGTAGGCACTGGGGGAAACACACGTCCGTGTCTATTAAGAATGCAGACGGCTCAAATAGCGTGGTAGACAGGAGTTGCCTCAGAGCCGGAATTAGATAGTCAAAGGGACATTTGTTATCTCTTGCGACCGATTGCGGAATCTGTAAAGGAGTAGTGTCTTGTAGTGAGTCAAATGCAGCTGTGGGTTGTCCACTCCGCTGTAGAGTTGGGGTCGCAGCAGCACAGTATGTTTCCTGTGAGTGTATCATAAGTTGAACCTCCATAGTCCTGAGAGTTGCGGTACTGTTATTTGCTGTCTGTTCAAGACACTGTGCAGCCATGTCGTCCAGGCTCCGTGAAGAGGTGGCAACATGCGAGCAGAATCGCGTACCGGCATCCGAAGTGTCCATTGCCAGAGGGGTCCCAGTCACCTTCGGCTTAGTTAGTGGGATTTGCTGAGATTCATGTGTGTGAAGCTCTTGTATTTCACAGAGGAGATTCTCCATAACTATTGTAAGGGAGTCCAACAATGGCGCAAAGAACTCAATAAGGGCTGTAGTAAGGTGCTCCATAGTGGGCATGTCTGAAAGGCCCAAAGACTAAATATGACTTTTTAACGCCTTCTCGTGGCCAGAGTTGTAATGTCCTGATCCTGCAGGTTTCCCGGGCACAAATATTGCCAAGGGAGGTCTGGATGGCTTTGGGATTTGCCACAGTGCTTTTATAAGCGAGATTCCTTCACAGAGCATTGGGAAGCTGTGGCCATCTTGGTTAGCCGCCTACCGGAAGTCCCATGTGTTCTTATTTTAATGTTATGCTGTTTACTCATTACAGTTCCTGTACAAGATCAGGCTTAATCCTCTGGTTGGCACATCTCTTAGAAGGTAACATTGGTATGCAGACTCTCTATCGGCATCTTACTCTGATACATAGTAGTGAAAGGTCCTTTCTACAGTTCATGAGGCTACACTCGGGTAAGACATCTACACACATCGCATTCCTACAACTCACCTCATGATAAGGTTATGGCTTCCAATACTATAGTGATAACTTCACAAAACACTAAAGGCCTTAATTCACCTACAAAAAGGTCAGTAGCGCTACAATGGTTTGCAAGGCAGAAAAGCTCAATAGTTTTTGTTCAGGAAACGCACTTCCCCAGAGTGAACGAGCCCAAATTTTCTAACAAAGATTTCCCAATAGGCTATTTCAATTCCCATTAAAAGAAAAAAAAAACGGGGTGGGCATTCTTTTTCACCACTCTTTACCCTTTAAACTACTAAACACTACTTCAGATAATGAGGGAAGAATCTTAATTCTGGTTGGTCTCATACATAATAGACCAGTTACACTGATTAACGTTTATGCTCCTAACACACGTAGAAATAGTTTCTTTAACAAGCTGAAATCTCTGATAAAAGAAACACGAAAAGGCATAGTTGTTTTGGGAGGCGACCTAAATACTATTTTAGACCCCACTCTAGATACGACATCTTCCAACACTAAAACATCCCTACGCTCTCCTAACTCAGTATATAACTGTATACGACATTCGGGTTTAGTTGATGCTTGGCGAACACAACATCCCACGCAGCGTAATTTTACCTTCTTTTCCCACCCTTGGTCTACGTATTCTAGAATAGACCAATTATACCTAGACCAGTCCAGCCTTTCGCTACTGATAGACACAGACATTATACCTACCACATGGTCAGATCATTCCATGATCTCCCTAAAACTAAACTGGCCAGACGCTCCAGTACACCCATTCATATGGAGACTAGACTCATATCTCTTGCACAATCCCCTAACGACACAAAAGTTGACTTCCTCTCTGCAAGATTACTTCGCACATAACGTGATACCGGAGACCCACCCTCTTTTTGTTTGGGAAGCTAATAAAGCAGTTCTCCGAGGAGAATGTATTAAGCACAAGGCATTTCTCAAGAAATCACATGATTCCGCCCTCTCTGACTGCTAAATTACATACACTTGAGTTACAACACAAACAGTCCCCGACAGACCGCTCTACTCGGACTACACTGACGGCAACTAGAAAAGAATTGAATACGTTGCTTTATTCAGATGCACAAAGGAGGGCTTTTCAGCTTCGGAAAAAATATTTTTACGAGGGCAATCGTCCAGGTAGGATTCTGGCTAACACCCTTAAAGACAGAGAAACACACACTCACATCCATAAATTAAAGACTCAGCAGGGAGATCATATTTATGATAGTAAAGCAATAGCCACTCATTTTCGAGAATTTTACCACCAGTTGTATAACTTAGAAAATAATACTACTTCAGAACAGGAACGAGACATGACAGAATACATAGAACTAGCTGAACTAAATAAATTGTCTCAACAACAATCAGCAGACCTAGACCGACCCATAACCCTGACAGAAGTTTTGAAAGCCATTGCTGACCTCCCAGTAGGAAAGAGTCCCGGCCCTGACGGATTTACCAATTTATATTACAAGACTTTCAAGGATACTCTAGCCCCCCACCTTTTGAACCTTTTTCTTTCCCTAGATGAGGGCTCTCAATTATTGATAGACTCTCAGTCTGCCCATATATCGGTAATTCTTAAACCTGAAAAACCTCCAGAAGGCCCGGCTAGTTACCGCCCTATTTCACTCCTTAATACAGATTTAAAGATATTGGGGAAAATTTTAGCAAACCGTGTAAATTTGGTCATTAGAGATATAATACACACGGACCAGGTAGGCTTTGTCCCTGGACGAGAAGCTAGGGATAACACCCTTAGAGCCCTATCCCTTATGGAACATGTCAAATACCACAATATCGAGTCAGTGCTAATAGCTATAGATGCTGAAAAAGCATTTGACCGGACTAATTGGCAATTTCTAGCAAAAACATTAGAAAATATGAGATTTGGACCCAAAACGATTAATAGAATTTTTAGTTTATATACGCACCCGAGTGCAAAAGTAAGAGTTAATGGTACACTATCGGCCCCATTTCCAATACACAACGGAACACGGCAGGGATGCCCCTTGTCCCCAACCTTATTTATTCTAATGATGGAGGTCTTTGCATCCCATATAAGAAGGAATCAAAATGTAAAGGGGATTTCATTTGGCCGGCAGGAATATAAAATAGCGATGTACGCTGATGACGTACTCTTTTTCAGTGACATCCCCCCTCGAGACAATCCCAGTGATACTCACAGAGCTAGACAATTTCGGGAAATTCTCTAATTTCCTTGTTAATAAGCAGAAGTCTGAAATACTCAATATTACACTCCCTAAACCGAAATTTGTAGCTTTATCTAAAATTTGCCCACTTAGGTTGAAAACAGACTCAATTAAGTATTTAGGAATACACATTTCCCCCAATAAGCCGATATTATTTGATAAAAACTACAACCTGCTTCTCCATAACACACAACGCGATCTTAAAACATGGGCAAACAAACCCCTATCCTGGTGGGGGCGAATACAGGCCATAAAAAAGACTACATTACCTAGGGTTCTCTATATACTGCAGGCGTTACCACTCCATCTTCCAAGATGGTACATATCACGACTTCAAAGTAGCATAAACATGTTTGTGTGGGGTAGATGTAGACTCAGAATCAACAGGGACACAATGTATAGACCAACTCTCTATGGAGGGCTAGGTCTTCCCAAAATAGAAGAGTACTATCTAGCAGTGACTCTGCAGAGAGTCCTGGACTGGCACAGGAAGGAAGAACATAAGGCATGGGTAACAATAGACTCACACATACTCAAAGCACCTTTGGTATATGCACTTTGTTGGGTACCGAATGATCTCAGACCACCTCAGTGTCAGCAACTTGATATACATCAGCAGTTTTTTAGGAATTGGGATCATATAATCGCCACTAGACCACATATCTCCACCAGACGATCCCCTCTATTCCCTATAGCTTTAAATGCAGAAATGGTTGGGGGTCTTGACAAAAGCTACAAAAGACTTAGTGAATGGGACTACACAATTCCACTATGTAATTTTACGGAGGCAGGCAAGCTACTGGAGAGAGACAAATTAACTAGCATAGCAGATGGGAGATTCACTAAATGGCTAAAATATGCCCAACTACAACATTACATACACACATCCCCATTCAAATCTGACCTCCTGAGACAACTCACCCCGTTTGAACGATTATGCCATGATGGGGTAACTCCAAAAGGTACACTTTCGACATCACGTAAGATTCTAATTCACAACCTCCACTCCATTCCTCCATCTTACACCGCAAAATGGAATGCAGATTTCACTGAAAACATGGACCAAAGCGTATGGGAGCGGATCTTTAGGTCCGTTAAAAAATATAGCATATACCCAAACACTTCCAGTTCTTGCTGGCGGGGATGTAGTGAGCGTGGTAATCTGCTCCATATGTGGTGGAGCTGTGATAGAATACGCCCTCTATGGTTAGCAATAGAATCTCATTATAAACAGCTTATCTCAACTGAATTCACATTGAACCCTAGCATAGCCTTGATTAACAATCTACCTAAGATAGCGTGCCAGTTAAAATTATTGAACCTGCAGATAGGCCTTAATAGCGCGAGAAAACAGCGCGGCTGTGGAAAAAACCTGTCACCATTACTAGAGATATGTGGATAGATGAAGTAGAGGAACAATTTTCCTTAGAACAGTATGGCTACCTTTGCCGTAATAAGCTAGAACTCTTTTTGAATGCACGGTTCATATGGGAAGAGTCCCTTTTAAACCCAGCTACGCGGCCTGTGTAACACCTCTAAAGCATACACCACATCTCAGATTGAACAAAGGCTGGTATGAATATAATACTTCCTAGTGAGATAAATTAAGAAGGGTGTGATTGGTAGTCTCTACTTTGTAAGCGAAATTAATCAACACTAGCTCCCTACCAGATGTTCAATGGACCAGATTCAGTGATGGAGAGTCTATTTTAGAGAGTGCCATTTACAAACCAGAGGATGCCCTACAATGTTGAATTGTTTGTTTCCTTAAGTTCGTTTATTTCTTGTTTGTTTCTATGTACCAATGAAGAAGGTATTAACAATATAATATTGTGGAACTTTGATGATACCTGGCCTGGTATATAACCAACACTTCTGGACATTTAAGTATATATCCCAGGTCGAAGATAGGTCTCGACTCTCCATTTAGACTTTTCATTGAAATTGACTCTATCTCTAATCAGAAAATTGTTGCCTTCATATGCCAATGTATTTGTACAACTTTGAAACTTTTGTTATCAATAAAAATAATAAATAATAAAAAAAAAAAAGACCAACAGGTGTGTTAACAGAAGCTCCACGCAGATGCGTTTCATGCGCTTGCGCACTTGGTTACTGCATGCCTGAGCTCCTATCCAGACACCTCTATAAAGTGTTCTACATAAGGTGGTACGATTCTAAATGATCGCACCTGGGGAAAATATATAACGACAACCAATTACATTTCATTAATGCACTATCTTACTTAGAATTTATAGAATCACTAATGTAAGGACAAATAAGATATCCCTCATGTTATGTATATAACAGATAGTGGAAAACCTTAGCGAAAGAATCCATACTTCAATTCATACATATAAAAATTTACAATTTCTATTTGTGTTGTATAGATAAATCATTAGCTGAAAAATGTATGTTTACAGATAAGGCCAATAAGGCAAATAAGGTCTGAGTCATGAAAAGCATACATGCGTATATCAATATATGAGGCACTATGCCACTTATAAAAAATTAAATATGTTCCATATATACTATATTCCTTGACTCAGACCTAGAGTTATGTCAGGTAAATAGGTTGAGATCACGTCTCATATTTAGACCCTGAGGAAACCTTGATTGTAAGGTAAAGATCCAAAAGATCTCCCTTTTGTTAAGGATCATCTCCCTGTCTCCCCCCCCCCCCCTTCTCGAAATAGGTACAAAATCTATGCCTTGTACAAATAGGGCAGAGGAATCAGCATTATGAAGAGTTTTAAAGTGTCTAGCAACAGGTGTATCAGAGAAATCATCTTCGATAGGTTGTATGTGCTCAAGAAACCTTTCCTTTAGGGGTCTAATAGTTTTGCCTGTATATTGTTTTTTTACAAATTGTACATGTCAACAAGTAGATGACATGAGTAGTGGAGCAGTTGATGAAAAAATTAATAGTATGTTCACATTGAGTGCTCTGGGATATAAATTTGTCTCCTTCAGACACATACCCACATGTTTTACAGATAGGTCTTCTACATTAAAAGAAACCCTTCTTTTTTTGTAGCCAATATTTGTTGGTTTTAGGTTTGAGATCTGATGGAGACACATAGTTCCCTAATGTTTTTCCATTTCTAGGTATGAAGTCACAACCTTCCTTAATGACATTTTTTAGGATGAGATCTGTATATAGAATGGGCAATGATTCTTGAATGATGTCACAGATTTTGTAAAACTCTTGACTATATGTCGTAATAAACTTAGGTTTTTGTTTAGTTTGTACCTTGTATTTCTTTCTGTATTTGAGTAAGTCATCTCTGCATAAGGTATCAACATGCTTTTGGCATTACTAAGTACTTTCTCTGTGTAACCTCTTTTTTCTAGTCTGGACATAGTATCCTGAGCAAGTGCCTGGTAATCGTTATCTGTAGTACAATTTGTTTTTATATTATCAGTTCGCCTTTAGGTATATTATTTACCACATGTCTAGGATGACAAGAATTATATTTCAGAATGGTATTGCCAGCTGTTGGTTTTCTAAACACTTTTGTTTTTGTTTGACATAATGTCATTACTGATATAGTGAGATCAAGAAAATGTATTGGTGTCGGATTTTGTTCACTTGTAAGTTTTATCCCACATCTATTCTGATTAAGATACTCACAGAAATTTTTAGTTTCTGCCTCAGTACCATCAAAAATAAAAAACAAATCTTCTATGTAACGAAAATACTGGATGTTCCGGTCCCTAAAAGGATTGTCATCTCCATAGAGGTGGGGACTGTTCCCACCAACCCATAAAAAGGTTGGCGTAAGAGGGGGCAAATTTGGCCCCTGTCGCAGTCCCACGTCTTTGGAGATAGCAATCATTCTGAAACATGAAAAAGTTGTGTGTAAGTAAAAATTCAATGGATCTGAGTAGAAATATTTTAGTTGCAGGCTCATAGTTACTATGCATGTCAATAAAGAATTCCATAGCCTCCATACCATGTCATGTTGTATAGAGGTATAGAGAGAGGTGACGTGTTGTTAAAAACCTATGTTGTTTTCCATTTTGTTTTTGCTAATTCATTAATGACAGCTGTAGTATCTTTGATGTAGCTCAAAAGGGTTTTGACAACTGGCTGTAGAAAAGAATCAATTAATTCTGAGAGAGGTTCATTTAGAGAAGAAATGCCTGCAATAATGGGTCTACCTGGGGAGAAAATAGAATTTTTATGTATTTTTGAAAAATAGTGAAATATCGGCGTTACCAGATGTTCAGGAATAAGGGCTTTTTTAGTGGTCTCATTTATAATGTTGTTCAGTCTAGCATATGAAATAATTTCAGTCATTTCTTTTTTGAATCTCTGTGTAGGATTATATTTCAAATTACTATACACTTCAGTATCATTTAGTTGTCGAGTGGCTTCGGCTAAGTAGTCCTCTCGATTAAGAACGACAACATTGCCCCCCTTGTCAGATTGTCTAATGACAATGTTATCGTTATCAGTGAGTTTTTTTAAAGCTTGTTTCTCTTTAATAGAATAGTATTTTCGTTACATAGACGATTTGTTTTTTATTTTTGATGGTACTGAGGCAGAAACTAAAGATTTCTGTTAGTATCTTAATCAGAACAGATGTGGGATAAAACTTACAAGTGAACAAAATCCGATAACAATAAATTTTCTTGATCTCACTATATCCAGTAATGACATTGAGGCTTATTTATCAAGCCGCATGAAAGAAAGAACGCGGAGCACTGAGATAAAGTAAAAAGTTCAATTTTATTTTGTCATTTAAAACAAAAAAGGCATAAAGGAGATAAAGGGTGCTATTCCTTGCAAAAGGGTTCATCTCAGACAGCTGCCGACATGTTTCGGCATTCCGCCGTTATCAAAGCTGCTGAACTGTGTAGGGAATAGCCCTCTTTTAAAACACAAAAGCTGAACCCAATTGAGCAATAATGAAAGGGGGAGGGTTTCTTGTTAACCCCTTATTAACCTATTACAAATAGGATATATATATATATAATATTACTTAATGAAACCAAAAAAGCAGGTATACGGATCCATGTAAATAATTACTCACACAATTTAAGTATACACTTGAAAGAATATATAAAAGAAACAACAATAGTACCATTCTTGAACACATAAATAATATCAATGTGGACCATAAACACTGTGTGTACATCCTGAAAAAATGTCATTGAAAAATAGTTTAAGTACTAAAAGAATGTGTACTATATAGAGTGAGCATAACCTGCTACCTTGCTAGGGAACTAAAGTCTGAACTCTAAATGTTAGTTGTAAGATGGTTACTTAAATACTACATTTGTAACGGTATAACACCTATGTGTGAAATGCTAGACCTGAAATCAAATACATGACTCATAGATACAGGCTACCTAGATTACTAGCCTGATAAATAACCTCTTGTCTATTGAGGTCATGTATTATATAATCCTATGTTGTAGGGAGAGAAAATTTTCATTTTGTTTTTTTGGGGGTGTATGGTGCTTAAAAAAGAGAGGTAACATGAACATGTTATATATGTGGAAAGAGCAAATTTTAGGCCAATTTCCATAATGAATATAATAAACATAAATACCCAATAGATGGGAGATGGTGCAAAACCAGTTCTCTCATATATTTATTACACACCTTATGGAGTAAAGTGGCTGTCGTATGTTCTATACTATTATATGCTCTAGATATGCTAGAAGGGGACACGCTGAACATAAATGAAAAGTTCCAAAATGATTAGGTTACACAATCTCACTCTTCAGGAGTTAAAGGGAAATGCCTTTACACCTCAGTCATTCCCAGTGGTTGATTAGGTCATACATTGAATTTAGACCTACTGGATGTCTGGTTTTCAATGTGAAGATCCAAAAGGTCTCACGTTTGGATAAAAGCTTGTCTCTATCCCCTCCTCTGGGAGGTTTGAGTACCCTCTCTATGCACGTCCACCGAAAAGTTTCAGAGCTTTTATTGTGAACAGTTGTAAAGTGTTGAACCAGGGGGGTACTTGCTGTTCCTGCCCTGATGCTCGAGAGGTGCTCCCTGATCCTTGATCTAACCTCCCTGGTAGTGAGGCCAACATACTGTTTGGCACACACTGTACATGACGCTAGGTAGATCGTATATGTAGATCTACAATTTAGACACATGTTGATGGGGAATGATTGACCCGTGGCCAATGACCTGAAATGATCATTCATTTCCACCTTTTCGCATGCAACACAGTCCCTATTGTGACACTTAAACATTCCTTTCTGGGTGAGTCAAGATGACTCATGTTTTTTAGTGTCCTTGCTAATTCTTGTTGGAGAGACCACATTGCCTATAGTTTTGCTTCTCCGATACGAGAAGTGGCATGATTTGCTTGTTAAATCCGCTAGTCCCTCATCAGCCCTGAGCATAACCAGATGTTTTTTGATTATCTCACAGATCTGTGGATACTGCTCTGAATGATCAGTCACAAAAAAAAGGTCATTTTGTGTATTAGTTTTTTTGCTTTGTTTGGGTTTGGGGTGCAGTAAATCCATTCTATCAATTTTTCTGACTTCATTGAGGGTTGATGTTATACAGCTGCTTGCATAACCCCTCGCTTTAAGTCTGTCAGAAAGTTTCCTCGCTTCTTCCTCAAAATTGTCCATTTCTGAGCAATTCCGTTTTAAACGGATAAACTGTCCCTTTATGATCCCTTTGAACACACTCTTGGGGTGACAGCTCGTAGAATGTAATAATGTATTTCCCGAGATTGGTTTTCTAAAGGCTGTGCTGCGAACTTTTTCACCAATTACCCCCAAGAGTGTTACATCAAGGTAATTAATACTCATGTTATTGGACTCAGAGGTGAAGCTCAGTCCCAGATCGTTTTCATTAAGAAAGTTCAGGAATGCAGATAATTCGTCCGAACTCCCCCTCCAAATAAATAGGAGGTCATCAATGAACCTCCTATAAAAAAACTACATTTGAGCAGAGGGGGTTTCCACCTCCAAAGATGTGGTCCTGCTCCCACCAACCCATGTAAAGGTTGGCGTAGGATGGGGCAAACTTTGCCCCCATCGCAGTCCCACAAATCTGGAGGTAGAACACCCCCTCAAACTCAAAGTAGTTATGGGATAGAAGAAACTCCGCTATGCGGAGCACATACTCACAAAAGTCAGGCTCTTCACTATGGTATTTATTCAAAAACCAAGACAGAGCCTCCAGACCTTTAGCATGTGGGATTGATGAATAGAGTGATTTGACATCAACCGTAAGCCAAACATAGCCTGCCTCCCATTTGATATTTTCAAGGAGTTTTAGAATGTGCATGGTGTCTCTTGTATAGCTCCATAATTTTGGAACCATTGGCTGCAAAACCTGGTCCAACCACTCGGAAGTGTGCTCCAAGAGGGATCCTATACCACTGACAATGGGCCTTCCTACCACATTGTCCAGTGATTTGTGGACCTTAGGTAAAAGGTTAAAGGTTGGAATGGTGGGAGAATTTACCAAAAGGTAAGTGCTGGTTTCCTCATCTAAGAAACCTCCCTCAATGCCGTCATCGATTAAACTCTTACGTTTTCTCTTAAAAGTAGGAGTGGGATCAGTGCTCAGCATTCGATAATCGTGGGCATTGTGCAATTGTTTGTGTGCCTCTTTGATGAAATCTGTTTTATTCATCACCACTACGGACCCACCTTTGTCCGCAGCTCTGATCACCAGAGTTGGGTTATTACCCAAAGTAGCCAAGGCCTCCCTCTCCCTTGTAGTGAGATTTTGTTTTTTATTGTCTTTATCCATGTAATAAAGCTTGCTTAAATCAGCTTCAACTCTACTTTGGAACCTTTCAATTATAGTTCCCCTAGCATGTATGGGATAGAAACGTGAAGGACATTTGAACCTAGGGAATCTATTGGACGAATGAGTCGGAGATTCAGCCTCAGAGGTATTGAGTGCTTCCAATGTTGACAGACCACAGAGGTCTTGAAATTCAAAACCATCTGCAATGTTGTCTGTCGTTGCTGTAATTGCACTTTCTGAGTAATCTTCCACAAAAGTTGTATTAGACCTTGTGGAAAAATATTTCCTCAAAGTAATCTTGCGTATCAGTCTATTTACATCAATCAAGGTGTTGAATAGGTTAAAAGTATTTGTCGGAACAAATCCTAATCCAAGGCTCAACACCTTGATTTCTTTTTCATTTAGATTATAAGTTGATAGATTGATTACTGATATCTCGTTTGTCTCTTGCCCCTCTGGTTTCTCCTGATAGCATAGCCCCCTTTGTTTGATGCTTTTGCCCCTTCTCCCCCCCCCCCCCGTCTCCTTGCGGGGGGGAAGGGAAAAAACCTGATGTAATTCCACACTTTCTGATCTATTGGGTGTTTCCTGGGTATATACAATGTCAGGTGCTTGAGTAATGTATCATATGGCAGTTTAGCGCCCTTAGCCCCTCCAGCCCACCATGTACAAAATACAAATAAACATACCAAATTGCCTAACCAACCTGACATACCCCCAGAAAAAGTAAAAACAGTACCGCAATCTATATTAAAGAATGCTGCAGCAGCCTCTAGATACATTCCTCAAGCACCTGACATTGTATATACCCAGGAAACACCCAATAGATCAGAAAGTGTGGAATTACATCAGGTTTTTTCCCTTCCCCCCCCCCCCCCCCCGCAAGGAGACGGGGGGGGAGAAGGGGCAAAAGCATCAAACAAAGGGGGCTATGCTCTCAGGAGAAACCAGAGGGGGAAGAGACAAACAAGATATCAGTAATCAATCTATCAACTTATAATCTAAATGAAACAGAAATCAAGGTGTTGAGTCTTGGATTAGAATTTGTTCCGACAAATACTTTTAACCTATTCAACACCTTGATTGATGTAAATAGACTGATACGCAAGATTACTTTGAGGAAATATTTTTCCACAAGGTCTAATACAACTTTTGTGGAAGATTACTCAGAGAGTGCAATTACAGCAACGACAGACAACATTGCAGATGGTTTTGAATTTCAAGACCTCTGTGGTCTGTCAACATTGGAAGCACTCAATACCTCTGAGGCTGAATCTCCGACTCATTCGTCCAATAGATTCCCTAGGTTCAAATGTCCTTCACGTTTCTATCCCATACATGCTAGGGGAACTATAATTGAAAGGTTCCAAAGTAGAGTTGAAGCTGATTTAAGCAAGCTTTATTACATGGATAAAGACAATAAAAAACAAAATCTCACTACAAGGGAGAGGGAGGCCTTGGCTACTTTGGGTAATAACCCAACTCTGGTGATCAGAGCTGCGGACAAAGGTGGGTCTGTAGTGGTGATGAATAAAACAGATTTCATCAAAGAGGCACACAGACAACTGCACAATGCCCACGATTATCGAATGCTGAGCACTGATCCCACTCCTACTTTTAAGAGAAAACTTAAGAGTTTAATCGATGACGGCATTGATGGAGGTTTCTTAGATGAGGAAACCAGCACTTACCTTTTGGTAAATTCTCCCACCATTCCAACATTTAACCTTTTACCTAAGGTCCACAAATCACTGGACAATGTGGTAGGAAGGCCCATTGTCAGTGGTATAGGATCCCTCTTGGAGCAAACTTCCTGGTTGGACCAGGTTTTGCAGCCAATGGTTCCAAAATTATGGAGCTATACAAGAGACACCATGCACATTCTAAAACTCCTTGAAAATATCAAATGGGAGGCAGGCTATGTTTGGCTTACGGTTGATGTCAAATCACTCTATTCATCAATCCCACATGATAAAGGTCTGGAGGCTCTGTCTTGGTTTTTGAATAAATACCATAGTGAAGAGCCTGACTTTTGTGAGTATGTGCTCCGCATAGCGGAGTTTCTTCTATCCCATAACTACTTTGAGTTTGAGGGGGTGTTCTACCTCCAGATTTGTGGGACTGCGATGGGGGCAAAGTTTGCCCCATCCTACGCCAACCTTTACATGGGTTGGTGGGAGCAGGACCACATCTTTGGAGGTGGGAACCCCCTCTGCTCAAATGTAGTTTTTTATAGGAGGTTCATTGATGACCTCCTATTTATTTGGAGGGGGAGTTCGGACGAATTATCTGCATTCCGGAACTTTCTTAATGAAAATGATCTGGGACTGAGCTTCACCTCTGAGTCCAATAACATGAGTATTAATTACCTTGATGTAACACTCTTGGGGGTAATTGGTGAAAAAGTTCGCAGCACAGCCTTTAGAAAACCAATCTCGGGAAATACATTATTACATTCTACGAGCTGTCACCCCAAGAGTGTGTTCAAAGGGATCATAAAGGGACAGTTTATCCGTTTAAAACGGAATTGCTCAGAAATGGACAATTTTGAGGAAGAAGCGAGGAAACTTTCTGACAGACTTAAAGCGAGGGGTTATGCAAGCAGCTGTATAACATCAACCTTCAATGAAGTCAGAAAAATTGATAGAATGGATTTACTGCACCCCAAACCCAAACAAAGCAAAAAAACTAATACACAAAATGACCTTTTTTTGTGACTGATCATTCAGAGCAGTATCCACAGATCTGTGAGATAATCAAAAAACATCTGGTTATGCTCAGGGCTGATGAGGGACTAGCGGATTTAACAAGCAAATCATGCCACTTCTCGTATCGGAGAAGCAAAACTATAGGCAATGGGGTCTCTCCAACAAGAATTAGCAAGGACACTAAAAAACATGAGTCATCTTGGCTCACCCAGAAAGGAATGTTTAAGTGTCACAATAGGGACTGTGTTGCATGTGAAAAGGTGGAAATGAATGATCATTTCAGGTCATTGGCCACGGGTCAATCATTCCCCATCAACATGTGTCTAAATTGTAGATCGACATATACGATCTACCTAGCGCCATGTACAGTGTGTGCCAAACAGTATGTTGGCCTCACTACCAGGGAGGTTAGATCAAGGATCAGGGAGCACCTCTCGAGCATCAGGGCAGGAACAGCAAGTACCCCCCTGGTTCAACACTTTACAACTGTTCACAATAAAAGCTCTGAAACTTTTCGGTGGACGTGCATAGAGAGGGTACTCAAACCTCCCAGAGGAGGGGATAGAGATGAGCTTTTATCCAAACGTGAGACCTTTTGGAACTTCACATTGAAAACCAGACATCCAGTAGGTCTAAATTCAATGTATGACCTAATCAACCACTGGGAATGACTGAGGTGTAAAGGCATTTCCCTTTAACTCCTGAAGAGTGAGATTGTGTAACCTAATCATTTTGGAACTTTTCATTTATGTTCAGCTTGTCCCCTTCTAGCATATGTAGAGCATATAATAGTATAGAACATACGACAGCCACTTTACTCCATAAGGTGTGTAATAAATATATGAGAGAACTGGTTTTGCACCATCTCCCATCTATTGGGTATTTATGTTTATTATATTCATTATGGAAATTGGCCTAAAATTTGCTCTTTCCACATATATAACATGTTCATGTTACCTCTCTTTTTTAAGCACCATACACCCCCAAAAAAACAACATGAAGATTTTCTCTCCCTACAACATAGGATTATCTAATACATGACCTCAATACACAGGAGGTTATTTATCAGGCTAGTAATCTAGGTAGCCTGTATCTATGAGTCATGTATTTGATTTCAGGTCTAGCATTTCACACATAGGTGTTATACTGTTACAAATGTAGTATTTAAGTAACCATCTTACAACTAACATTTAGAGTTCAGACTTTAGTTCCTTAGCAAGGTAGCAGGTTATGCTCACTCTATATAGTACACATTCTTTTAGTACTTAAACTATTTTTCAATGACATTTTTTCAGGATGTACACACAGTGTTTATGGTCCACATTGATATTATTTATGTGTTCAAGAATGGTACTATTGTTGTTTCTTTTATATATTCTTTCAAGTGTATACTTGAATTGTGTGAGTAATTATTTACATGGATCCATATACCTGCTTTTTTAGTTTCATTAAGTTATATATATATATATATATATATATATATATATATATATATATATATATATCCTATTTGTAATAGGTTAGTAAGGGGTTAACAAGAAACCCTCCCCATTTCATTATTGGCCAATTGGGTTCAGCTTTTGTGTTTTAAAAGAGGGCTATTCCCTACACAGTTCAGCAGCTTTGATAACGGCGGAATGCCGAAACATGTCAGCAGCTGTCTGAGCTGAACCCTTTTGCAAGGAATAGCACCCTTTATCTCCTTTATGCCTTTTTTGTTTTAAATGACAAAATAAAATTGAACTTTTTACTTTATCTCAGTGCTCCGCGTTCTTTCTTTCATGCTGTTTCTATGACCTACCAGCGTGAGCACTGAGAGAGGAGACTGCTCCTCATTACAATCCCTGATACTCGCACTGCTGAACGGACACTGCAGCTATCACAGCCTACCAGGAGATTCGCCTTGGATTGATTCCCCTCCAATCAGGAGTAAGCTACTGAGCTGAGGATATATCCCCACCAATCGGGTGAGAGATTACACTAAGGACGGATAGATGGTTCACGCCCCCCCTCCCTCCAGGAACGTCTGACGAGGGATCACAGGGACCAATAGCGGACGCAGTAAGTTTGTTTCTCACCGGACAGGCTGGAGTTGCCACCGGAACACTGTGTTTAAACGCTTAGAGGATTTTCATACCCTGCCCCCAGGACCGGACGCTTCGTAGATGAGAGGAGGAGGGGGGTAAGTTCACACCACACCACGGCTGTTGGTATTTATATATTCTGAGTGTCTGCATAGTTATGTCTATATTCATACTACAGTGACTTTGTTGTATAACCTATACTGGACACGCATACCTGGGACTACACCTCTTTGTTATTATTTATCAAGCCGTCAACTGTGCTGCATTTGCCAACACCAATACGCTCGCCTGACATCGCCTAACATCGCTGCCGCAGACCTGAATACGTTCTCCATATTTAACAAAAAAGCTGTCAAAAAGCCGTGCACCAAGTACGGGGCGATGAGCAGCGGACTGTTGTTAACTAACAGTCATCGATCTCGCTGATATTTGTTTTTTCCCAGCTTTATTTGTATACTGTCACTAAGCACTGCCACTATACTAAAATGTTTAACCCCTATCCCGCCGCTCCCGGAGCCCACCACCACTCTAATAAAGTTATTAGCCCCTATTCCGCAGCTCCTGGAGCCCACCGCCACCTACATTGTTATTAACCCCTAATCTGCTGCCCCCTACACCACCGCCACCTACATTATGTTATTAACCCCTATCCCGCCGCTCCCGGAGCCCACCACAACTAAATAAATGTATTAACCCCTAAACTGCCAGCCCCCCACATCGCCATACACTAAATTAACCTATTAACCCCTAAACCTAACAACCCGCTAACTTTATATTAAATATTAACTCATCCGTATCTTATAATAAATTTTAACTTACCTATAAAATTACATTAAACTATATTAAATTAATAATGAATCTACCCTAACTTTTAGACTAAAATTACATTAAACTACAAATTAAAGGGACATGACACCCACATTTTTTCTTTCATGATTTAGAAAGAGAATGCAATTTTAAACATCTTTCTAATTTACTTATATTATCTCATTTGTTTTATTCTCTTGATATTCTTTGTTGAAAAGCATATCTAGATATGCTCAGTAGCTGCTGATTGGTTGCTGCACATAGAAGCCTTGTGTGATTGGCTCAGCATGTGCATTGCTTTTTCTTCAACTAAGGATATCTAAAAAATGAAGCAAAATAAATAATTGAAGTAAATTGTAATGTTGTTTAAAGTTCTATTCTCTATCTGAATCATGAAAGAAAGATTTTGGGTTTAGTGGCCCTTTAAATTAACTATCCTATATAATAATTGGCCAAGTATGTTTGTCAGATGCAGTCATGCGCAGTAGAGACTGCACGTGACAAATATACCTGGCCTTCAGCTGCAGAGTAGTGCGCACTGCGGAAGCTGCCTGGTGGGGGTGTGACCGGCGTCGGGCGTGCCATGATGGGGCGTGGTCGGCGGGCGGGGCAGGCATGACAAGGGGGCGTGTCGGGCGTGGCGAGGGGATGTGACCAGCGGGCGTGGCCTCACAGGAGGGGTGTGGCCGGCGGGAGAGACCAAACCAGAGGAAGGAAGGAAAGAAAGAAAGTGAGCAGAAGAGGGGGAAAGAGCAAAAGAGGGAGAGAGAGCGCAAAAGAGGGGGAGAGAGAGCTCAAAAGAGAGGGGGGAGAGAGAGCTTAAAAGAGAGGGGGGAGAGAGAGCGCAAAAGAGGGAAAGAGCGCAAAAGAGAGGGGGAGAGAGCTCAAAAGAGAGGGGGGAGAGTTTAAAAGAGAGCGCAAAAGAAAAGGGGGAGACGGAGTGCAAAAGAGGGAGAAAGAGAGCAAAAGAGGGAGAGAGAGAGCAAAAAAGAGGGGGAGAGAGCGCAAAAAAGAGGGGGGAGAGAGCGCAAACGAGTGGGGGGAGAGAGAGAGCTCAAAAGAGAGGGGGGGGGGAGAGAGCTCAAAAGAGAGGGGGGGAGAGAGCTCAAAAGAGAGGGGGGGAGAGAGAGTTTAAAAGAGAGGGGGGAGAGCGCAAAAGAGAAGTGGGAGAGAGAGCAAAAGAGAGGGGAGAGAGAGAGCAAAAGAGGGCGAGAGAGAGCAAGAGGGGGGAGAAAGCGAGCAAAAGAGGGGAGAGAGAGCAAAAGAAGTGGGAGAGAGAAAGCAAAAGAGGGGGGAAGAGAGAGCACAAGAGGGGAGAGAGAGAGCAAAAGAGGGAGGAGAGTGTAACATAAGGGAGGGAGAGAGAAATCAAAAGAGAGGGGGGGAGAGAGAGAGAGAGCAAGGGTTGGAACCGCGGTACCTAAAAAATTGGCCCGTGTACACGGGCTTTAGGACTAGTATTATATATTTAAATACCTAACCCTACTCAAATAATTAAAATCTACATGAAAAATAACAAACACTAAGTCACACAAAAAAATAAACACTAAGTTACAAAAAATAAAAAGAAATTATCAAAGATTTAAACTAAGTACACCTAATCTTAGGGCCCTATGAAAATAAAAAGCCCCCCCCCCCCACAAATAAAAACAAACCCTAACCTACAATAAACTACCTTAAAAGGGCCTTTTGCAGGGCATTGCCCCAAAGAAATCAGCTCTTTTACCTGTAAATAAAAAAATACAAATACCCCCCCAACAGTAAAACCACACAACCAACCCCCCAAATAAAAAAGTAATCTAAAAAAACCTAAGCTCCCCATTGCCCTGAAAAGGGCATTTGGATGGGCATTGCCCTTAAAAGGGCATTTAGCTCTATTGCAGCCCAAAGCCCTAACCTAAAAATAAAACCCACCCAATACACCCTTAAAAAAATCCTAACACTAACCCCAGAAGATTCACTTACAGTTTTGAAGATCCAACATCCATCCTCCAAGAAGCTGGCATAAGTCTTCATCCAAGCTGCCGAAGTCTTCCTCCAAGCCCGCAGAAGTCTTCACCCAGACGGCATCTTCTATCTTCATCCATCCAGCGCGGAGCGGCTCCATCTTCAAGTCAACCGACGCGGGGCATCCTCTTCAATCGATTGCTTCTTCGGAATGAAGGTTCCTTTAAATGACGTCATCCAAGATGGCGTCCCTTAGATTCCGATTGGCTGATAGAATTCTATCAGCCAATCGGAATTAAGGTTGAAAAAATCCTATTGGCTGTTGCAATCAGCCAATAGGATTGAGCTGGCATTCTATTGGATGATTGGAACCGCCAATAGAATGCAAGCTCATTCCTATTGGCTGATTGGATCAGCCAATAGGATTGAAGTAAAATCCTATTGGAATTAAAGGGACAGTTTACTCAAAAAAAAATCTCCCCTTTAATTTGTTCCCATTGATCTACTGCTGGAGGGTATTAAATTGTTTACAATTATGTCCATTTCCGTTATATTGGCATTTGAAATAATTGATTTAGCCTGTGGTATCCCCACCTATTCTGAACGTTTTTGCCCTCAAGGTCAAGCTGTGTAAACACAGCCAGCAGAATAAATTACACTCCCAGTGGGTTATAGAAGAAATAAGGTAATAAAATATTAATTTTTCATTGTTCTCTCCAAGTATTGGTGATTGGTTTACGAGCAAATATAAGATAAAGAACCTTGTATAAGTACACAATGTGATAAAGTAATGAGCTCTGATTATACCTACAAACTCAACCCGTTTTATTAGGTTGTGGCTTCAAAACATAAATGGCTAGATTACGAGTTGTGCGTTATGAGGGGTGCGTTGCTAACTTGCAGTTTATTCTCACCGCTCACTTACCTACAGCGCTGGTATTACAGGTTTTCAGAAACCCTGCGTTAAAAGGCAAGAAGTGAGCATAGAGCAAAATTGTGCTCCAATACCAGTGCTGCTTAAGTCAGCGGTGAACTGGTTGTACGTGCACGGTTTCCCCATAGACATCAATGGGGAGAGCCGGCTGAAAAAAAGTCTAACACCTGCAATAAAGCAGCGTAAAGGTCAGTAACGCAGCCCCATTGATTCCTATGGGGAAACTAAATTTATGTTTACACCTAACACCCTAACATGAACCCCGAGTCTAAACACCCCTAATCTTACACTTATTAACCCCTAATCTGCCGCTCCCGTTATCGCTGACACCTACATTATACTTATTAACCCCTAATCTGCCGCTCCGGACATCGACGCCACCTACATTATACTTATGAACCCCTAATCTGCTGCCCCCAACATCGCCGACACCTACATTATATTTATTAACCCCTAATCTCCCACCCCCAATGTCGCCGCAACCTACCTACATATTAACCCCAAAACCGCCATACTCCCGCATCGCAAACACTAGTTAAATATTAACCCCAATCTGCCACCCCTAACATCACCGTCACCTACCTACATTTATTAACCCCTAATCTGCCACCCCTATATTATATTTATTAACCCCTAAATCTAAGTCTAACCCTAACACCCCCTAACTTAAATAAAATTTAAATAAATCTAAATACAAATTACTATCATTACCTAAATAATTCCTATTTAAAACTAAATACCTATAAAATAAACCCTAAACTATAATGAATCTACCCTAACTTTTAGACTAAAATTACATTAAACTACAAATTAAAGGGACATGACACCCACATTTTTTCTTTCATGATTTAGAAAGAGAATGCAATTTTAAACATCTTTCTAATTTACTTATATTATCTCATTTGTTTTATTCTCTTGATATTCTTTGTTGAAAAGCATATCTAGATATGCTCAGTAGCTGCTGATTGGTTGCTGCACATAGAAGCCTCGTGTGATTGGCTCAGCATGTGCATTGCTTTTTCTTCAACTAAGGATATCTAAAAAATGAAGCAAAATAAATAATTGAAGTAAATTGTAATGTTGTTTAAAGTTCTATTCTCTATCTGAATCATGAAAGAAAGATTTTGGGTTTAGTGGCCCTTTAAATTAACTATCCTATATAATAATTGGCCAAGTATGTTTGTCAGATGCAGTCATGCGCAGTAGAGACTGCACGTGACAAATATACCTGGCCTTCAGCTGCAGAGTAGTGCGCACTGCGGAAGCTGCCTGGTGGGGGTGTGACCGGCGTCGGGCGTGCCGTGATGGGGCGTGGTCGGCGGGCGTGGCGAGGGGATGTGACCAGCGGGTGTGGCCTCACAGGAGGGGTGTGGCCGGCGGGAGAGACCAAAACAGAGGAAGGAAGGAAAGAAAGAAAGCGAGCAGAAGAGGGGGAAAGAGCAAAAGAGGGAGAGAGAGCGCAAAAGAGGGGGAGAGAGAGCTCAAAAGAGAGGGGGGAGAGAGAGCTTAAAAGAGAGGGGGGAGAGAGAGCGCAAAAGAGGGAAAGAGCGCAAAAGAGAGGGGGAGAGAGCGCAAGAGAGGGGGAGAGAGAGCTCAAAAGAGAGGGGGGAGAGTTTAAAAGAGAGCGCAAAAGAAAAGGGGGAGACGGAGTGCAAAAGAGGGAGAAAGAGAGCAAAAGAGGGAGAGAGAGAGCAAAAAAGAGGGGGAGAGAGCGCAAAAAAGAGGGGGGAGAGAGCGCAAACGAGTGGGGGGAGAGAGAGAGCTCAAAATAGAGGGGGGGGAGAGAGCTCAAAAGAGAGGGGGGGAGAGAGCTCAAAAGAGAGGGGGGGAGAGAGAGTTTAAAAGAGAGGGGGGAGAGCGCAAAAGAGAAGTGGGAGAGAGAGCAAAAGAGAGGGGAGAGAGAGAGCAAAAGAGAGGGGAGAGAGAGAGCAAAAGAGGGCGAGAGAGAGCAAGAGGGGGGAGAAAGCGAGCAAAAGAGGGGAGAGAGAGCAAAAGAAGTGGGAGAAAGCGAGCAAAAGAGGGGAGAGAGAGCAAAAGAAGTGGGAGAGAGAGAGCAAAAGAGGGGGGAAGAGAGAGCACAAGAGGGGAGAGAGAGAGCAAAAGAGGGAGGAGAGTGTAACATAAGGGAGGGAGAGAGAACTCAAAAGAGAGGGGGGGAGAGAGAGAGAGAGCAAGGGTTGGAACCGCGGTACCTAAAAAATTGGCCCGTGTACACGGGCTTTAGGACTAGTATTATATATTTAAATACCTAACCCTACTCAAATAATTAAAATCTACATGAAAAATAACAAACACTAAGTTACACAAAAAAATAAACACTAAGTTACAAAAAATAAAAAGAAATTATCAAAGATTTAAACTAATTACACCTAATCTTAGGGCCCTATGAAAATAAAAAGCCCCCCCCCACAAATAAAAACAAACCCTAACCTACAATAAACTACCTTAAAAGGGCCTTTTGCAGGGCATTGCCCCAAAGAAATCAGCTCTTTTACCTGTAAATAAAAAAATACAAATACCCCCCCCCAACAGTAAAACCACACAACCAACCCCCCAAATAAAAAAGTAATCTAAAAAAACCTAAGCTCCCCATTGCCCTGAAAAGGGCATTTGGATGGGCATTGCCCTTAAAAGGGCATTTAGCTCTATTGCAGCCCAAAGCCCTAACCTAAAAATAAAACCCACCCAATACACCCTTAAAAAAATCCTAACACTAACCCCAGAAGATTCACTTACAGTTTTGAAGATCCAACATCCATCCTCCAAGAAGCTGGCATAAGTCTTCATCCAAGCTGCCGAAGTCTTCCTCCAAGCCCGCAGAAGTCTTCACCCAGACGGCATCTTCTATCTTCATCCATCCAGCGCGGAGCGGCTCCATCTTCAAGTCAACCGACGCGGGGCATCCTCTTCAATCGATTGCTTCTTCGGAATGAAGGTTCCTTTAAATGACGTCATCCAAGATGGCGTCCCTTAGATTCCGATTGGCTGATAGAATTCTATCAGCCAATCGGAATTAAGGTTGAAAAAATCCTATTGGCTGTTGCAATCAGCCAATAGGATTGAGCTGGCATTCTATTGGATGATTGGAACCGCCAATAGAATGCAAGCTCATTCCTATTGGCTGATTGGATCAGCCAATAGGATTGAAGTAAAATCCTATTGGAATTAAAGGGACAGTTTACTCAAAAAAAAATCTCCCCTTTAATTTGTTCCCAATGATCTACTGCTGGAGGGTATTAAATTGTTTACAATTATGTCCATTTCAGTTATATTGGCATTTGAAATAATTGATTTAGCCTGTGGTATCCCCACCTATTCTGAACGTTTTTGCCCTCAAGGTCAAGCTGTGTAAACACAGCCAGCAGAATAAATTACACTCCCAGTGGGTTATAGAAGAAATAAGGTAATAAAATATTAATTTTTCATTGTTCTCTCCAAGTATTGGTGATTGGTTTACGAGCAAATATAAGATAAAGAACCTTGTATAAGTACACAATGTGATAAAGTAATGAGCTCTGATTATACCTACAAACTCAACCCGTTTTATTAGGTTGTGGCTTCAAAACATAAATGGCTAGATTACGAGTTGTGCGTTATGAGGGGTGCGTTGCTAACTTGCAGTTTATTCTCACCGCTCACTTACCTACAGCGCTGGTATTACAGGTTTTCAGAAACCCTGCGTTAAAAGGCAAGAAGTGAGCGTAGAGCAAAATTGTACTCCAATACCAGTGCTGCTTAAGTCAGCGGTGAACTGGTTGTACGTGCACGGTTTCCCCATAGACATCAATGGGGAGAGCCGGCTGAAAAAAAGTCTAACACCTGCAATAAAGCAGCGTAAAGGTCAGTAACGCAGCCCCATTGATTCCTATGGGGAAACTAAATTTATGTTTACACCTAACACCCTAACATGAACCCCGAGTCTAAACACCCCTAATCTTACACTTATTAACCCCTAATCTGCCGCTCCCGTTATCGCTGACACCTACATTATACTTATTAACCCCTAATCTGCCGCTCCGGACATCGACGCCACCTACATTATACTTATGAACCCCTAATCTGCTGCCCCCAACATCGCCGACACCTACATTATATTTATTAACCCCTAATCTCCCACCCCCAATGTCGCCGCAACCTACCTACATATTAACCCCAAAACCGCCATACTCCCGCATCGCAAACACTAGTTAAATATTAACCCCAATCTGCCACCCCTAACATCACCGTCACCTACCTACATTTATTAACCCCTAATCTGCCACCCCTATATTATATTTATTAACCCCTAAATCTAAGTCTAACCCTAACACCCCCTAACTTAAATAAAATTTAAATAAATCTAAATACAAATTACTATCATTACCTAAATAATTCCTATTTAAAACTAAATACCTATAAAATAAACCCTAAACTAGCTACAATATAACTAATCAGCCAACCAATCAGCCAATAGAATGCGAGCTCAATCCTATTGGCTGATTGGATCAGCCAATAGGATTGAAGCTCAATCCTATTGGCTGATTGCATTTGTTTCAACCTTAATTCCGAATGGCTGATAGAATTATATCAGCCAATCGGATTCTAAGGGACGCCATCTTGGATGACGTCATTTAAAGGAACCTTCATTCAGCAAGAAGACGCTGATTGAAGAGGATGCTCCGCGCCGGATGTCTTGAAGATGGAGTCGCTCCGCGTCGGAAGGATGAAGATAGAAGATGCCGTCTGGGTTAAGACTTCTGCCCGTCTGGAGGACCACTTCTGCCGGCTTCGTTGAAGACATCTTGTCGCTTGGATGAAGACTTCTCCCGGTAAGTGGATCTTCGGGGGTTAGTGTTAGGATTTTTTTAAGGGTGTATTGGGTGGGGTTTTTTTTAGGTTAGGGCCGCAATAGAGCTAAATGCCCTTTTAAGGGCAATGCCCACCCAAATGCCCTTTTCAGGGCAATGGGGAGCTTAGGTTTTTTTAGTTAGGATTTTATTTGGGGGGTTGGTTGTGTGGGTGGTGGGTTTTACTGTTGAGGGGTTGTTTGCATTTTTTTACAGGTAAAAGAGCTGATTTCTTTGGGGCAATGCCCAGCAAAAGGCCCTTTTAAGGGCTATTGGTAGTTTAGTTTAGGCTAGGTTTTTTTTTATTTTGGGTGGGCTTTTTTTATTTTGATAGGGCTATTAGATTAGGTGTAATAAGTTTAAAGATCTTGTAATTTGTTTTTATTTTCTGTAATTTAGTGTTTGTTTGTTTTTTGTAATTTAGCTAATTGTTTTGAATTTAGTTAATTGTATTTAATTTAGGGAATATATTTAATTGTAGTGTTAGGTTTTAGTGTAACTTAGGTTAGGTTTTATTTTACAGGTAAATAGTAAACTATTTAGTAACTATTCTACCTAGTTAAAATAAATACAAACTGACTGTAAAATAAAAATAAACCCTAAGCTAGCTACAATGTAACTATTAGTTATATTGTAGCTAGCTTAGGGTTTATTTTATAGGTAAGTATTTAGTTTTAAATAGGAATTATTTAGGTAATGATAGTAATTTTTATTTATATTTATTTGAATTATATTTAAGTTAGGGAGGGTTAGGCTTAGATTTAGGGGTTAATAAATTTAACATAGTGGCGGCGACGTTGGGGGCGGCAGACTAGGAGTTAATAAATGTAGGTAGGTGGCAGCGATGTTAGGGACAGCAGATTAGGGTTTAATAATATTTAACTAATGTTTGCAAGGCGGGAGTGTAGCGGTTTAGGGGTTAATATGTTTATTCTATTGGCGGCGATGTCGGGAGCGGCAGATTAGATAAAATAAACCCTAAGCTAGCTACAATGTAACTATTGGTTATATTGTAGCTAGCTTAGGGTTTATTTTATAGGTAAGTATTTAGTTTTAAATAGGTATTATTTAGGTAATGATAGTAATTTTTATTTATATTTATTTGAATTATATTTAAGTTATGGGGTGTTAGGGTTAGACTTAGATTTAGGGGTTAATCAATTTAATATAGTGGCACAACGTTGGGGTCGGCAGATTAGGGGTTAATAAATGTAGGTAGGTGGCGGCGATGTTAGGGACAGCAGATTAGTGGTTAATAATATTTATTACAGTAAAATAGAAAGGAATGCACTGTGTTTAAGCTCCAATGAATGTATAATCCATTGAATTTTTAAATATATAAATTGGGCCAATAGTATTGAAGTAATAATATACACACAATTACTTCCCAGTCAATCGCTATATTCTGTGTTGCAATGAAAAATAAGTAATTGAGTCACCCCGGGATGTACTCCCTTCTCTCACTCCTATTGTGGATCAGGTGACAAACACACTCGTCTTCAATGTCCTGTGTGCTTCTTACTGTTATAAGATAATACTGTTATGCATAAAACAACACTGTAATCCACCGTTTTAAGGCTGTTTGCTTATTGAAGCAGTACTGTGTTAACTGTTATAACGTTAACCGCCCTCCGTGAGTATTCCAGCACAATAAATAGTAAAAGTGCTTACCCCTTTAACATCGCTGTGTTCTGCGGGTTCCAATTGGGCTGTCCAATCCTCCAATTCTCTCCCCTAGAGTTCCCAGTGCTGATCACAGTGTCAAATGTAGTGACTCTCACTTCTCCCAACTTTGCTTTGTTCACCGTAAAGCCACACAAAGCTGCAATAACGTGTGTAGCTGAGACGCTGCTGGGGCATGGACTTCCTGCATCTCACTAGCGTACTGACATCATAGTGGGGGGGTGTAACTATGGCCCATTCGTAAGGCTAGCCTGCTACTAAGAAAAGAATACAATATAGAGCGTGGAACCGGTCCATAAACTGAAAAAAGAGCAAAGACACCACGCTCTATTCTAAAACATGATTTTATTAGACACTTTAAAAAAAAAGGGTGGCAGGACCGCACAGTAAGGAAAAAAATGTATGAATGTAGCGTAGCACAGAATGGCTTACGCGTTTTGGCAAACTGTCGTAATCATAGCTATGATTAAGGCAGTTAATGATATTTAACTAATGTTTGCGAGGCGGGAGTGCAGCGGTTTATGGGTTAATATCTTTATTCTAGTGGTGGCGATGTCGGGAGCGGCAGGTTAGGGGTTAATAATTTTATTGTTTGCGTTGCGGGAGGGCCTCGGTTTAGGGGTTAATAGGTAGTTTATGGGTGTTAGTGTACTTTTTAGCACTTTAGTTATGAGTTTTATGCTACAGCGTTGTAGTGTAAAACTCATAACTACTGACTTTAGAATGCATTACGAATCTTGACGGGGTAGGCTGTACCGCTCACTTTTTGGCCTCCCAGGACAAGCTTGTAATACTGGCGCTATGGAAGTCCCATAGAAAAAAAGACTATACGCAATTTGCGTAAGTTGATTTGCGGTAAGGCCAAAAAAGTGTGCGGGAGAGCTGTACCTACAAGACTCGTAATACCAGCTGTAGTAAAAAACACAG
>NC_069502.1:513060469-513120469 GCF_027579735.1 Bombina bombina
TGCAGTCGCATGTGAGAGGAGCTCTGATACTTAGAAAAGACTTCTGAAGGCGTCATTTGGTATCGTATTCCCCTTTGGGTTTGGTTGGGTCTCAGCAAAGCAGATACCAGGGACTGTAAAGGGGTTAAAGCTTAAAACGGCTCCGGTTCCGTTATTTTAAGGGTTAAAGCTTCCAAATTTGGTGTGCAATATTTTTAAGGCTTTATGACACTGTGGTGAAAATTTGGTGAATTTTGAACAATTCCTTCATGTTTTTTCGCAATTGCAGTAATAAAGTGTGTTCAGTTTAAAATTTAAAGTGACAGTAACGGTTTTATTTTAAAACGTTTTTTGTACTTTCTTATCAAGTTTATGCCTGTTTAACATGTCTGAACTACCAGATAGACTGTGTTCTGAATGTGGGGAAGCCAGAATTCCTATTCATTTAAATAAATGTGATTTATGTGATAATGACAATGATGCCCAAGATGATTCCTCAAGTGAGGGGAGTAAGCATGGTACTGCATCATTCCCTCCTTCGTCTACACGAGTCTTGCCCACCCAGGAGGCCCCTAGTACATCTAGCGCGCCAATACTCCTTACTATGCAACAATTAACGGCTGTAATGGATAATTCTGTCAAAAACATTTTAGCCAAAATGAACCCTTGTCAGCGTAAGCGTGGCTGCTCTGTTTTAGTTACTGAAGAGCATGACGACGCTGATATTAATATCTCTGAAGGGCCCCTAACTCAATCTGAGGGAGCCAGGGAGGTTTTGTCTGAGGGAGAAATTACTGATTTAGGGAACATTTCTCAGCAGGCTGAATCTGATGTGATTACATTTAAATTTAAGTTGGAACATCTCCGCATTTTGCTTAAGGAGGTATTATCCACTCTGGATGATTGTGAAAATTTGGTCATCCCAGAGAAACTATGTAAAATGGACAAGTTCCTAGAGGTGCCGGGGCTCCCAGAAGCTTTTCCTATACCCAAGCGGGTGGCGGACATTGTTAATAAAGAATGGGAAAGGCCCGGTATTCCTTTCGTCCCTCCCCCCATATTTAAAAAATTGTTTCCTATGGTCGACCCCAGAAAGGACTTATGGCAGTCAGTCCCCAAGGTCGAGGGAGCGGTTTCTACTTTAAACAAACGCACCACTATACCCATAGAGGATAGTTGTGCTTTCAAAGATCCTATGGATAAAAAATTAGAAGGTTTGCTCAAAAAGATGTTTGTTCAGCAGGGTTACCTTCTACAACCCATTTCATGCATTGTCCCTGTCACTACAGCTGCATATTTCTGGTTTGATGAACTGATAAAGGTGCTCGATAGTGATTCTCCTCCTTATGAGGAGATTATGGACAGAATCAATGCTCTCAAATTGGCTAATGCTTTCACTCTAGACGCCACTTTGCAATTGGCTAGGTTAGCGGCTAAGAATTCTGGGTTTGCTATTGTGGCGCGCAGAGCGCTTTGGTTGAAATCTTGGTCGGCTGATGCGTCTTCCAAGAACAAGCTACTAAACATTCCTTTCAAGGGGAAAACGCTGTTTGGTCCCGACTTGAAAGAGATTATCTCTGATATCACTGGGGGTAAGGGCCACGCCCTTCCTCAGGATCGGCCTTTCAAGGCAAAAAATAGACCTAATTTTCGTCCCTTTCGTAAAAACGGACCAGCCCAAGGTGCTACGTCCTCTAAGCAAGAGGGTAATACTTCTCAGGCCAAGCCAGCTTGGAGACCAATGCAAGGCTGGAACAAGGGAAAGCAGGTCAAGAAACCTGCCACTGCTACCAAGTCAGCATGAAATATTGGCCCCCGATCCGGGACCGGATCTGGTGGGGGGCAGACTCTCTCTCTTCGCTCAGGCTTGGGCAAGAGATGTTCTGGATCCTTGGGCGCTAGAAATAGTCTCCCAGGGTTATCTTCTGGAATTCAAGGGACTTCCCCCAAGGGGGAGGTTCCACAGGTCTCAGTTGTCTTCAGACCACATAAAAAGACAGGCGTTCTTACATTGTGTAGAAGACCTGTTAAAAATGGGAGTGATTCATCCTGTTCCATTAAGAGAACAAGGGATGGGGTTCTACTCCAATCTGTTCATAGTTCCCAAAAAAGAGGGAACGTTCAGACCAATCTTAGATCTCAAGATCTTAAACAAATTTCTCAAGGTCCCATCGTTCAAGATGGAAACCATTCGAACTATCCTTCCTTCCATCCAGGAAGGTCAATTTATGACCACGGTGGATTTAAAGGATGCGTATCTACATATTCCTATCCACAAGGAACATCATCGGTTCCTAAGGTTTGCATTCCTGGACAAACATTACCAGTTTGTGGCGCTTCCTTTCGGATTAGCCACTGCTCCAAGGATTTTCACAAAGGTACTAGGGTCCCTTCTAGCGGTGCTAAGACCAAGGGGCATTGCAGTAGTACCCTACCTGGACGACATTCTGATTCAAGCGTCGTCCCTTCCTCGAGCAAAGGCTCACACGGACATCGTCCTGGCCTTTCTCAGATCTCACGGCTGGAAAGTGAACGTGGAAAAGAGTTCTCTATCCCCGTCAACAAGGGTTCCCTTCTTGGGAACAATTATAGACTCCTCAGAAATGAGGATTTTTCTAACAGAGGCCAGAAAAACAAAACTTCTGGACTCTTGTCGGATACTTCATTCTGTTCCTCTTCCTTCCGTAGCTCAGTGCATGGAAGTGATCGGGTTGATGGTAGCGGCAATGGACATAGTTCCTTTTGCGCGCATTCATCTAAGACCATTACAACTGTGCATGCTCAGTCAGTGGAATGGGGACTATACAGACTTGTCTCCAAAGATACAAGTAAATCAGAGGACCAGAGACTCACTCCGTTGGTGGCTGTCCCTGGACAACCTGTCACAAGGGATGACATTCCGCAGACCAGAGTGGGTCATTGTCACGACCGACGCCAGTCTGATGGGCTGGGGCGCGGTCTGGGGATCCCTGAAAGCTCAGGGTCTTTGGTCTCGGGAAGAATCTCTTCTACCGATAAATATTCTGGAACTGAGAGCGATATTCAATGCTCTCAAGGCTTGGCCTCAGCTAGCGAGGACCAAGTTCATACGGTTTCAATCAGACAACATGACGACTGTTGCGTACATCAACCATCAGGGGGGAACAAGGAGTTCCCTAGCGATGGAAGAAGTGACCAAGATTGTTCTATGGGCGGAGTCTCACTCCTGCCACCTGTCTGCTATCCACATCCCGGGAGTGGAAAATTGGGAAGCGGATTTTCTGAGTCGTCAGACATTGCATCCGGGGGAGTGGGAACTCCATCCGGAAGTCTTTGCCCAAGTCACTCAGCTGTGGGGCATTCCAGACATGGATCTAATGGCCTCTCGTCAGAACTTCAAAGTTCCCTGTTACGGGTCCAGATCCAGGGATCCCAAGGCGGCTCTAGTGGATGCACTAGTAGCACCTTGGACCTTCAAACTAGCTTATGTGTTCCCGCCGTTTCCTCTCATCCCCAGGCTGGTAGCCAGGATCAATCAGGAGAGGGCGTCGGTGATATTGATAGCTCCTGCGTGGCCACGCAGGACTTGGTATGCAGATCTGGTGAATATGTCATCGGCTCCACCTTGGAAGCTACCTTTGAGACGAGACCTTCTTGTTCAGGGTCCGTTCGAACATCCGAATCTGGTTTCACTCCAGCTGACTGCCTGGAGATTGAACGCTTGATTTTATCGAAGCGAGGTTTCTCAGATTCTGTTATCGATACTCTTGTTCAGGCCAGAAAGCCTGTAACTAGAAAGATTTACCACAAAATTTGGAAAAAATATATCTGTTGGTGTGAATCTAAAGGATTCCCTTGGGACAAGGTTAAGATTCCTAGGATTCTATCCTTCCTTCAAGAAGGATTGGAAAAAGGATTATCGGCAAGTTCCCTGAAGGGACAGATTTCTGCCTTGTCGGTGTTACTTCACAAAAAGCTGGCAGCTGTGCCAGACGTTCAAGCCTTTGTTCAGGCTCTGGTTAGGATTAAGCCTGTTTACAAACCCTTGACTCCTCCTTGGAGTCTCAATTTAGTTCTTTCAGTTCTTCAGGGGGTTCCGTTTGAACCCTTACATTCCGTTGATATTAAGTTATTATCTTGGAAAGTTTTGTTTTTAGTTGCAATTTCTTCTGCTAGAAGAGTTTCAGAATTATCTGCTCTGCAGTGTTCCCCTCCTTATCTGGTGTTCCATGCAGATAAGGTGGTTTTACGTACTAAACCTGGTTTTCTTCCAAAAGTTGTTTCTAACAAAAACATTAACCAGGAGATTATCGTACCTTCTCTGTGTCCGAAACCAGTTTCAAAGAAGGAACGTTTGTTGCACAATTTGGATGTCGTTCGCGCTCTAAAATTCTATTTAGATGCTACGAAGGATTTTAGACAAACATCTTCCTTGTTTGTTGTTTACTCAGGTAAAAGGAGAGGTCAAAAAGCTACTTCTACCTCTCTCTCTTTTTGGATTAAAAGCATCATCAGATTGGCTTACGAGACTGCCGGACGGCAGCCTCCCGAAAGAATCACAGCTCATTCCACTAGGGCTGTGGCTTCCACATGGGCCTTCAAGAACGAGGCTTCTGTTGATCAGATATGTAGGGCAGCGACTTGGTCTTCACTGCACACTTTTACCAAATTTTACAAGTTTGATACTTTTGCTTCTTCTGAGGCTATTTTTGGGAGAAAGGTTTTGCAAGCCGTGGTGCCTTCCATTTAGGTGACCTGATTTGCTCCCTCCCTTCATCCGTGTCCTAAAGCTTTGGTATTGGTTCCCACAAGTAAGGATGACGCCGTGGACCGGACACACCTATGTTGGAGAAAACAGAATTTATGTTTACCTGATAAATTTCTTTCTCCAACGGTGTGTCCGGTCCACGGCCCGCCCTGGTTTTTTTAATCAGGTCTGATAATTTATTTTCTTTAACTACAGTCACCACGGTACCATATGGTTTCTCCTATGCAAATATTCCTCCTTAACGTCGGTCGAATGACTGGGGTAGGCGGAGCCTAGGAGGGATCATGTGACCAGCTTTGCTGGGCTCTTTGCCATTTCCTGTTGGGGAAGAGAATATCCCACAAGTAAGGATGACGCCGTGGACCGGACACACCGTTGGAGAAAGAAATTTATCAGGTAAACATAAATTCTGTTTTTTTGCCTCAGGATAAAAGACCTAAGGGTAAATCTAAAGCTTCTAACCGTTTTCATTCCTTTCGACAAAATAAGGAACAGAAACCTAATCATTCCCCCAAAGAATCTGGTTCCAATTGGAAACCTTCAAGTTGTAATAAATCCAGACCGTTTAAAAAAACCAAAGCCAGCCCCAAGTCTGCATGAAGGTGTGGCCCTCATTCCAGCTCAACTGGTAGGGTGCAGATTAAGATTCTTCCAAAACATTTGGGCAGATTGTGTCCAAAATCAATGGATTCAGAGTATTGTCTCTCAAGGGTACCGAATAGGATTCAGAGTAAGACCTCCTGTGAGAAGATTTTTTTCTCTCACGCATCCCAGCAAATCCAGTAAAGGCTCAGGCTTTTCTGAAGTGTCTTTCAGACCTGGAGTTTTCAGGGGTAATCATACCAGTTCCGTTTCAGGAACAGGGTCTGGGGTTTTATTCAAATCTATTCATTGTCCCAAAGAAAGAAAATTCATTCAGGCCAGTTCTGGATCTGAAAATTTTGAATCGTTATGTAAGAGTGCCAACTTTCAAAATGGTGACTATAAGGACTATTCTGCCTTTTGTTCAGCAAGAGTATTATATGTCCACACTAGACTAGGATGCATATCTTCATATTCCGATTCATCCAGATCATTATCCGTTTCTGAGATTTTCTTTTCTAGACAAGCATTACCAATTTGTCGCTCTTCTATTTGGCCTAGCGACAGCTCCAATAATCTTTTCAAAGGTTCTCGGTTCCCTACTCTCTGTAATCAGAGAACAGGGTATTGCAGTGTTTCATTATTTGGACGATATCTTGGTACTAGCTCAGTCTTTACATTTTGCAGAATCTCACACGAATCAACTAGTGTTGTTTCTTCAAAAACATGGTTGGAGGATCAAGTTACCAAAAAGTTCCTTGATTCCTCAGACAAGGGTCACCTTTTTAGGTTTCCAGATAGATTCAGTATCCATGACTCTGTCTCTAACAGGCAAGAGACGAATAAAATTGGTTTCAGCTTGTCGGAACCTTCAGTCTCAGTCATTCCCTTCAGTAGCTATGTGCATGGAAGTTTTAGGTCTTATGACTGCAGCATCGGACGCGATCCCCTTTGCTCGTTTTCATATGAGACCTCTCCAACTTTGTATGCTGAACCAATGGTGCAGGGATTATACAAAGATATCACAATTAATATCCTTAAATCCCAATGTTTGACTCTCTCTGACTTGGTGGTTAGATCACCATTGTATAGTTCAAGGGGCCTCTTTTGTTTGTCCAACCTGGACTGTGATCACAACAGATGCAAGTCTTTCAGGTTGGGGAGCTGTCTGGGGATCTCTGACAGCACAAGGGGTTTGGAAACCTCAAGAGGCGAGGTTACCAATCAATATTTTAGAACTATATTACAACTGTGGCATATGTCAATAATCGGTGTGGGACACACAGTGCCCAAGCTAAGAAAGAAGTATCTCGGATACTTGTTTGGGTGCAATCCAGCTCCTGTTTAATTTCTGCGGTCCATATCCCAGTTATAGACTATTGGGAAGCGGATTATCTCAGCCATCAGACATTACATCCGGGGGAGTGGTCTCTCCATCCAGATGTGTTTTCTCAGATTGTTCAGATGTGGGGTCTTCCAGAAATAGATCTGATGGCTTCTCATCTAAACAAGAAACTACCCAAGTACCTGTCCAGGTCCAGGGATCCTCATGCGGAAGCGGTGGATGCGTTAGCAGCTCCTTGGTTTTACCAACCTGCTTATATCTTCCCGCCTCTAGGTTCTTCTTCCAAGAGTGATTTCCAAGATCATCATGGAAAAATTGTTTGTGTTGCTGGTAGCTGCAGCATGGCCTCACAGGTTTTGGTATGCAGATCTTGCTCGGATGTCCAGTTGCCAACCTTGGCCACTTCCATTAAGGCCAGACCTTCTGTCTCAAGGTCCATTTTTCCATCAGGATCTCAAATCATTACATTTGAAGGTATGGAAATTGAACGCCTAGTGCTTAGTCATAGAGGTTTCTCTGACTCGGTGATTAATACTATGTTACAGGCTCGCAAATCTGTTTCTAGGAAGATTTATTATCGAGTTTGGAAGACTTATATTTCATGGTGTTCTTCTCATAAATTCTCCTGGCATTCTTTTAGAATTCCTAGAATTTTACAGTTTCTTTAGGATGGTTTGGATAAGGGTTTGTCTGCAAGTTCCTTGAAGGGACAAATATCTGCTCTTTCTATTTTATGTCACAGAAAGATTGCTAAGCTTCCTGAGATTCACTGTTTTGTACAGGCTTTGGTCGGTATCAAGCCCGTCATTAAATCAGTCTCTCCTCCTTGGAGTCTTAATTTGGTTTTGAAGGCTTTCCAGGCTTCTCCGTTTGAGCCTATGCATTCTTTGGACATTAAACTACTTTCTTGGAAAGTGTTCCTTTTGGCCATCTCTTCTACTAGAAGAGTTTCTGAATTATCTGCTCTTTCTTGTGAATCTCCTTTTCTGAATTTCCATCAGTTTAAGGCAGTTTTGCGGACTTCATTTAAATTTCTACCTAAGAGTGTGAATTCTAACAACATTAATAGAGAAATTGTTGTCCCTTCTTTGTGTCCTAATCCTGAGAGATCCTTACATTCTTTGGATGTGGTAAGAGCTTTGAAATAATATGTTGAAGCTACTAAAGATTTCAGGAAGACTTTTAGTCTATTTGTTATCTTTTCTGGTTCTAGGAAAGGTCAGAAGGCTTCTGCCATTTCCTTGGCATCTTGGTTAAAGCTTTTGATTCATTACGCTTGCTTGGAGTCGGGTCAGGCCCCGACTTCGTGGGCTTTTAAGAATGAAGCTTCAGTTGATCAGATTTGCAAAGCAGCAACTTGGTCTTCTTTGCATACATTTACTAAATTCTACCGTTTTGATGTATTTGCTTCTTCGGAAGCAGTTTTTGGTAGAAAAGTTTTTCAGACAGCTGTTTCAGTTTGATTCCATTGCTTATGTTTAAGTTTTTTCTTTTCATTATGAAAATAAACTTATAATTTGGGTTGTGGATTAATTTTTTTCAGCGGAAAATGGCTGTTATTATTTTATCCCTCCCTCTCTAGTAACTCTTCTGTGGAGTTCCACATCTTGGGTATTTCTATCCCATACGTCACTAGCTCATGGACTCTTGCCAATTACATGAAAGAAAACATAATTTATGTAAGAATTTACCTGATAAATTCATTTCTTTCATGTTGGCAAGAGTCCATGAGACCCAACCTTTTTATGGTGGTTATGTTTTTTTTGTATAAAGCACAATTAATTCCAAATTCCTTTGTTGATGCTTTTTACTCCTTTCTTTATCACCCCACTACTTGGCTATTTGTTAAACTGAATTGTGGGTGTGGTGAGGGGTGTATTTATAGGCATTTTAAAGTTTTGGAAACTTTGCCCCTCCTGGTAGGATTGTATATCCCATACGTCACTAGCTCATGGACTTGTGCCAATATGAAAGAAATTAATTTATCAGGTAAGTTCTTACATAAATTATGTTTTTACGTGTATGTATGTGTGATAACAAATGTTTTTTTTTTGTTTTTTTTTAATCCCTCCCTTTCTGTTATTACTCTGGTGCAGCTTGTGTATTAGTTCCCATGAGTAATGAATCATGGACTCTTCATAAACTGTGTCAAAGAAAATATAATTTATACTTACCTGATGATTAATTCATTTCCTTCATGGTGGTGAGAGTTCACGAGACCCTACCCTTGTGTTATTACTGGGGTTTTTTTTTTAGCACATCTTTGTTCCCTGGTCTTCTATGGCTCTTATTCATTTTTCTTACCTTACTTGCTTGGCTATACTTTAAACTGAGGTATGTGTGAAGTGGAAGGGGTTTTATAGAGCTCTTGGGGTTTGGTTCTCTTTGCCTCCTCCTAGTGGTAGATAAGGGTAATTCCCATGAGTAAGGATCGTGGACTCTCGCCACCATGAACAAAAATTAATTTATCAGGGTAGTATAAATTTTGTTTTTATACCTTCGATTTGATTTGTCTTCACTACTACAGGGAAAGAACCAAAGAAATCAGAAAGGCAGACAGATTGTTTGTTCTCACATGGAAACAGGAAAGGTTTAGCACCAGCAAGATCCACTATTTCTTTTTGGATCACGCAATGTATTTCCAATGTTTACAAGTTAAGTTCTTCAGTACCATCTGGACTCAGGGCACACTCCGCTAGGGCAGTTTCCACATCCTGGGCATTTCATAATAATGCATTTATCTCCGATATTTGCCAGGCTGCTGTTATTCAGTCATCCACTGGTAAGTTTGGAAGGAAGGTTTTGAGCTCCGTTATTTCTTAATAAATTTCTATTTTTGTGTTACAAAAAATGACTGTAGCTTGTGTTTTTCTTTCCCAACCCTATTTTCATTATTATATACTGCTTGGTACTCTCTAGGGCTGCAACTAACTATTATTTTCATAATCGATTAATCGGATGATTATTTTTTTGATTTATCGACTAATCGGAAAAATATAAATAAATACTTTATTCCTATATTTAAAATAAAATCCACATACTGAGTTTTATAAATATAAACTTCAGACTAAAACTTTACATTGACACAACTCATGGTCCAATATTTTAAGCAGCAGAACATTCTGTTAATCACTCTTTCAGAAACTTTGCATTGAAATGCAAAAATGTCAACATGTCCATATGCTCCTGGCTGAGACTGGCTCTTTTTTTTGCAAGCTATTTTGCCTGGAGCAGCAAAGAGGCGCTCAGGTGGTGTTGAGGTGCCTGAGATGCATAAGTAGGGTTTTGCCAATTTCACCAAGGTGGGCTATTTATCTTTGTTGGCTCTCCCCCAATGCAAGGTGCCTCTTAAAGTAAGCCTGGACTTCATTCTGACATAAAAATATCTTGAATATCCATATGCAATGGTAAACAACCAGCTATAAGGTTAGGGGAAAAATATCTAGTACACTTTTAAAATAACAGATATATACTTATAGAGGTTAAATTTGGTACATATTTCAATTAATTAAAAATGACAAAAAAGGCAAAAGGGCTAAGACTATATATCAGTAACAGGATTCAGCCTTACACATATTTATATAGCGTACATATAATCAGCAATAGCAAGCGATCCGCTAATAATTGTGCAAACAGATAATAGTGACATTAATTCATATAACAAATGCCATCAATCTATGGTTAGGTGTAAATAACAAGCTCGGCACTATATCATGCAAAGCATAGTCCCAAATCACCTGAAACAATCCAAATTATGATTCCTATTATTTCTGGCTTGCACATGAGACAGGAGTAGTTGTAAACTTAAAAAGAAACTTATAGAGTCCTAAAAAAGTCTAAAGTAAACATCTGTAGATGTCCTTTACTCTAAGGGCATAACCATAAAACACAATATTATGTGCATAAGCTCATTGGAGTAAAGCAGCTGGTGCTGTGCACAGACCAACTATTCGATTATGAGATTCGTTGACAACTATTTTCATAATCGATTATTATCGATTATGCCGATTATTTGTTGCAGCTCTAGTACTCTCTCACTTGGTAAGTAGTTGATAGGTTGGCCAAGATAATTAGAAATGAAAAATGTAAAAACCAGAAGTTTCTATATCTTGGCCTATAACCTTCCTAGACAATACTTACCAGGGTTCCCACTCTTTTGTTCCTATCTCTTTATTCCGATGTTGTCCTGAACTAGGAATGAAGGAGGGTGTTCAGGTAGAAGGTTATATAGGTAAATAGAGGGCATAGTTATTTTTTATCCATGCCCCCTCTTTAGAGGGGATCTCACCTAGTAAGTTTTGTCTAGGTTATATGCCAAGATAAAGAAATATCTTGTTTTTATGTTATATTTATTATATTTACAGTGGATATAAAAAGTCTACACACCCCTGTTAAAATGCCATGTTTCTGTGATGTAAAAAAAATGAGACAAAGATAAATAATTTCAGAACTTTTTCCACCTTTAATGTGACCTATAAACTGTACAACTCAATTGCAAAACAAACTAAAATCTTTTAGGTGGAGGAAAGTAGAAATAAAAAACTAAAATAATATGGTTGCATAAGTGTGTAAACTAATACTTTGTTGAAGCACCCTTTGACTTTATTACAGCACTCAGTCTTTTTGGGTAAGAGTTTTTCAGCATGGCACATCTTGACTTGGCAAGATTTGCTCACTCTTCTTTGCAAAAACACTCCAAATCTGTCAGATTGTGAGGGCATCTCTTGTGCACAGCCCACTTAAGATCACCCCACAGATTTTCGATTGGATTCAGGTCTGGGCTCTGACTGGGCCATTCCAAAACTATAATCTTTTTCTGGTGAAGCCATTCCTTTGTTGATTTAGATGTATGCTTTGGGGTGTTGTCATGCTAAAAGATGAAGTTCCTCTTCATGTTCAGCTTTCTAGCAGAAGCCTTAAGGTTTTGTGCTAATATTGTCTGGTATTTTGAACTGCTCATAATTCCCTCTACCTTGACTAAGGCCCCAGTTCCAGCTGAAGAAAAACAGACCGAAAGCATGATGCTGCCACCAAAATGCTTCTCTGTGGGTATGGTGTTCTTTTGGTTATATGCAGTGTTGTTTTTGCGCCGAACATATCTTTCGGAATTATGGCCAAAAAGTTTAATCTTGGTTTCATCAAACCAGAACACCTTTTGCGACATGCTTTTGGGAGACTTCAGATGTGTTTTTGCAAAATTTAGCTGGGCTTGGATGTTTTTTTTTCATAAGCAAAGGCTTCCATTTTGCCACTCTACCCCATAGCCCAGACATATGAAGAATACGGGCGATTGTTGTCACATGCACCACACAGCCAGTACTTGCCAGATATTCCTGCAGCTCCTTTAATGGTGCTGTAGGCCTTTTGGCAGCCTCCCAGACCAGTTTTCTTCTTGTCTTTTCATCAATTTTGGAGGGACGTCTAGTTCTTGGTAATGTCATGTTGCGCCATATTTTCTCCACTTGATGATGACTATCTTCACTGTGTTCCATGGTATATCTAATGCCTTGGAAATTCTTTTGTACCATTCTCCTGACTGATACCTTTTTAACAATCAGATCCCTCTGATGCTTTGGAAGCTCTCTGCGAACCATGGCTTTTGCTGTAGGTTGCGACTAAAAAAATGTCAGGAAAGACCTTCTAGAACAGCTGAACTCTATTTGGGGGTAATCAGAGACATTTTACATGATGGCAGGTGTGTACTGACTCCTATTTAACATGATTTTGAATGTGATTTCACAATTCTAAACACAGCTACATCCCCAGTTATATGCACACTTATGCAACCATATTATTTAATTTTTTTATTTTTACTTCCCTCCACCTAGAAGTTTCAGTTTGTTTTTCAATCAAGTTGTACAGTTTATAGGTCACATTAAAGGTGGAAAAAGTTCTGAAATGATTGATCTTTGTCTCATTTTTTTTACATCACAGAAACCTGACATTTTAAAAGGGGTGTGTAGGCTTTTTATATCCACTGTATATGTGTATGTGTGTGTGTGTATGTATATATATATATATGTATATGTATGTGTGTGTGTATATATATATATATATATATATATATATATATATATATATATATATATATATATATATATATATATATATATATACAGGGAGTGCAGAATTATTAGGCAAATGAGTATTTTGACCACATCATCCTCTTTATGCATGTTGTCTTACTCCAAGCTGTATAGGCTCGAAAGCCTACTACCAATTAAGCATATTAGGTTATGTGCATCTCTGTAATGAGAAGGGGTGTGGTCTAATGACATCAACACCCTATATCAGGTGTGCATAATTATTAGGCAACTTCCTTTCCTTTGGCAAAATGGGTCAAAAGAAGGACTTGACAGGCTCAGAAAAGTAAAAAATAGTGAGATATCTTGCAGAGGGATGCAGCACTCTTAAAATGGCAAAGCTTCTGAAGCGTGATCATCGAACAATCAAGCGTTTCATTCAAAATAGTCAACAGGGTCGCAAGAAGCGTGTGGAAAAACCAAGGCGCAAAATAACTGCCCATGAACTGAGAAAAGTCAAGCGTGCAGCTGCCAAGATGCCACTTGCCACCAGTTTGGCCATATTTCAGAGCTGCAACATCAATGGAGTGCCCAAAAGCACAAAGTGTGCAATACTCAGAGACATGGCCAAGGTAAGAAAGGCTGAAAGACGACCACCACTGAACAAGACACACAAGCTGAAACGTGAAGACTGGGCCAAGAAATATCTCAAGACTGATTTTTCTAAGGTTTTATGGACTGATGAAATGAGTGAGTCTTGATGGGCCAGATGGATGGGCCCGTTGCTGGATTGGTAAAGGGCAGAGAGCTCCAGTCCGACTCAGAGACCAGCAAGGTGGAGGTGGAGTACTGGTTTGGGCTGGTATCATCAAAGATGAGCTTGTGGGGCCTTTTCGGGTTGAGGATGGAGTCAAGCTCAACTCCCAGTCCTACTGTCAGTTTCTGGAAGACACCTTCTTCAAGCAGTGGTACAGGAAGAAGTCTGCATCCTTCAAGAAAAACATGATTTTCATGCAGGACAATGCTCCATCACATGCGTCCAAGTACTCCACAGCGTGGCTGGCAAGAAAGGGTATAAAAGAAGAAAATCTAATGACATGGCCTCCTTGTTCACCTGATCTGAACCCCATTGAGAACCTGTGGTCCATCATCAAATGTGAGATTTACAAGGAGGGAAAACAGTACACCTCTCTGAACAGTGTATGGGAGGCTGTGGTTGCTGCTGCACGCAATGTTGATGGTGAACAGATCAAAACACTGACAGAATCCATGGATGGCAGGCTTTTGAGTGTCCTTGCCAAGAAAGGTGGCTATATTGGTCACTGATTTGTTTTTGTTTTGTTTTTGAATGTCAGAAATGTATATTTGTGAATGTTGAGATGTTATATTGGTTTCACTGGTAAAAATAAATAATTGAAATGGGTATATATTTGTTTTTTGTTAAGTTGCCTAATAATTATGCACATTAATAGTCATCTGCACACACAGATATCCCCCTAAAATAGCTATAACTAAAAACAAACTAAAAACTTCTTCCAAAACTATTCAGCTTTGATATTAATGAGTTTTTTGGGTTCATTGAGAACATGGTTGTTGTTCAATAATAAAATTAATCCTCAAAAATACAACTTGCCTAATAATTCTGCACTCCCTGTATATATATATATATATATATACACATACATACATACATACATACATACATACATACATACATACATACATAAATACAGAGAGATGGTGAAGCATGATGTGCATGATTTCTTCTGTGAATGGCGCTTCTAAGTACAGTGTTTGTCTGAGAGATGTGAAGGGAGTATTGCCGGATGATACCATGTTTTGGCCTATGGGAAATCTATTCTAGGCTCTCTGTAAATTCGGTTGCTGGGATTCATCTGCTGCCTCCCTTTACAGATTGACAATATACTCCTCTACCATTACCTCTGCTGATATGTTTCAGTACTGGTTTGGCTTTCTGCTATATGTGGATGGGTGTCTTCTGGTAAGCGTATGTATGTATGTATATGTGTATATATATATATATATATATATATATATATATATATATATTTCTTCTGTTATGTGTGATCAGTCCACGGGTCATCATTACTTCTGGGATATAACTCCTCCCCAACAGGAAATGCAAGAGGATTCACCCAGCAGAGCTGCATATAGCTCCTCCCCTCTACGTCAGTCCCAGTCATTCTCTTGCACCCAACGACTAGATAGGATGTGTGAGAGGACTATGGTGATTATACTTAGTTTTTATAACTTCAATCAAAAGTTTGTTATTTTACAATAGCACCGGAGCGTGTTATTACTTCTCTGGCAGAGTTTGAAGAAGAATCTACCAGAGTTTTTTTACTATGATTTTAACCGGAGTAGTTAAGATCATATTGCTGTTCTCGGCCATCTGAGGGAGGTAAAAGCTTCAGATCAGGGGACAGCGGGCAGATGAATCTGCATTGAGGTATGTAGCAGTTTTTATTTTCTGAATGGAATTGATGAAAAAATCCTGCCATACCGTTATAATGACATGTATGTATACACTTCAGTATTCTGGGGATGGTATTTCACCGGAACTACTCTGTTAAAGGTCACTAATCCTTTTAATAAGTATTTATCATGTTAAACGTTTTTGCTGGAATGTAGAATCGTTTACATTGCTGAGGTACTGAGTGAATAAATATTTGGGCATTATTTTCCACTTGGCAGTTGTTTGCTTTAATTGTGACAGTTTCGTTTCTCTTCACTGCTGTGTATGAGAGGGAGGGGCCGTTTTTGGCGCTCTTTGCTACGCATCAAAAATTTCCAGTCAGCTACTCTTATATTTCCTGCATGATCCGGTTCATCTCTGACAGATCTCAGGGGTCTTCAAACTTCTTTGGAGGGAGGTATATTCTCTCAGCAGAGCTGTGAGAATTTTATATTGACTGTGAATAAAAACGTTGCTCTGTAATTTTTATGTCAAATTTAATTATTGTTATTTTACTAATGGGAAACTTTTGCTAAAGTTGTGTTGTTTTAAAGTTTGATGCTATAACTGTTTTTCAGTTCATTATCTCAACTGTCATTTAATCGTTTAGTACCTCTTTGAGGCACAGTACGTTTTTGCTAAAAAAGATTATAACCAGGTTGCAAGTTATTGCTAGTGTGTTAAACATGTCTGACTCAGAGGAAGATATCTGTGTCATTTGTTCCAATGCCAAGGTGGAGCCCAATAGAAATTTATGTACTAACTGTATTGATGCTACTTTAAATAAAAGTCAATCTGTACAATGTGAACAAATTTCACCAAACTGCGAGGGGAGAGTTATGCCGACTAACTCGCCTCACGCGGCAGTACCTGCATCTCCCGCCCGGGAGGTGCGTGATATTATGGCGCCTAGTACATCTGGGCGGCCATTACAGATAACATTACATGATATGGCTACTGTTATGACTGAAGTTTTGTCTAAATTACCAGAACTAAGAGGCAAGCGTGATCACTCTGGGGTCAGAACAGAGTGCGCTGACAATACTAGGGCCATGTCTGATACTGCGTCACAGCTTGCAGAGCATGAGGACGGAGAGCTTCATTCTGTGGGTGACGGTTCTGATCCAAACAGATTGGATTCAGATATTTCAAATTTTAAATTTAAATTGGAGAACCTCCGTGTATTACTAGGGGAGGTCTTAGCAGCTCTCAATGATTGTAACACCGTTGCAATACCAGAGAAACTGTGTAGGTTGGATAAATACTTTGCGGTACCGGCGAGTACTGACGTTTTTCCTATACCTAAGAGATTAACTGAAATTGTTACTAAGGAGTGGGATAGACCCGGTGTGCCGTTCTCACCCCCTCCAATATTTAGAAAGATGTTTCCAATAGACGCCACCACTCGGGACTTATGGCAAACGGTCCCTAAGGTGGAGGGAGCAGTTTCTACTTTAGCTAAGCGTACCACTATCCCGGTGGAGGATAGCTGTGCTTTTTCAGATCCAATGGATAAAAAATTAGAGGGTTACCTTAAGAAAATGTTTGTTCAACAAGGTTTTATATTGCAACCCCTTGCATGTATCGCGCCGATTACGGCTGCGGCAGCATTTTGGATTGAGTCTCTGGAAGAGAACCTTAGTTCATCTACGCTAGACGACATTATGGACAGGCTTAGAGTCCTTAAACTAGCTAATTCATTCATTTCGGAGGCCGTAGTACATTTAACCAAACTTACGGCTAAGAACTCAGGATTCGCCATACAGGCACGTAGGGCACTGTGGCTAAAATCCTGGTCAGCTGATGTTACTTCTAAGTCCAAATTACTTAATATACCTTTCAAGGGGCAGTCTTTATTTGGGCCCGGTTTGAAAGAAATTATCGCTGACATTACAGGAGGTAAGGGCCACGCCCTACCTCAAGACAAAGCCAAAGCTAAGGCTAGACAGTCTAATTTTCGTCCCTTTCGGAATTTCAAAACAGGAGCAGCATCAACCTCCACTGCACCAAAACAGGAAGGAGCTGTTGCTCGTTACAGGCAAGGCTGGAAACCTAACCAGTCCTGGAACAAGGGCAAACAGGCCAGGAAACCTGCTGCTGCCCCAAAGACAGCATGAACCGAGAGCCCCCGATCCGGGACCGGATCTAGTGGGGGGCAGACTTTCTCTCTTCGCCCAGGCCTGGGCAAGAGATGTTCAGGATCCCTGGGCGCTAGAGATCATATCTCAGGGATACCTTCTAGACTTCAAATTATCTCCCCCAAGAGGGAGATTTCATCTGTCAAGGTTGTCAACAAACCAGATAAAGAAAGAAGCGTTTCTACGCTGTGTACAAGATCTGTTATTAATGGGAGTGATCCATCCGGTTCCGCGGTCGGAACAAGGACAAGGGTTCTACTCAAACCTGTTTGTGGTTCCCAAAAAAGAGGGAACTTTCAGGCCAATCTTAGATTTAAAGATTCTAAACAAATTCCTAAGAGTTCCATCGTTCAAAATGGAAACTATTCGGACAATCTTACCCATGGTCCAAAAGGGCCAGTACATGACCACAGTGGATTTAAAAGATGCTTACCTTCACATACCGATTCACAAAGATCATCACCGGTATCTACGGTTTGCCTTCCTAGACAGGCACTACCAGTTTGTAGCTCTTCCATTCGGATTGGCTACGGCCCCAAGAATCTTCACAAAGGTTCTGGGTGCCCTTCTGGCGGTACTAAGACCGCGAGGGATTTCGGTAGCTCCGTACCTAGACGACATTCTAATACAAGCTTCAAGCTTTCAAACTGCCAAGTCTCATACAGAGTTAGTTCTGGCATTTCTAAGGTCGCATGGATGGAAAGTGAACGAAAAGAAGAGTTCTCTTTTTCCTCTCACAAGAGTTCCATTCTTGGGGACTCTTATAGATTCTGTAGAAATGAAGATTTACCTGACAGAAGACAGGTTAACAAAGCTTCAAGATGCATGCCGTGTCCTTCATTCCATTCAACACCCGTCAGTAGCTCAATGCATGGAGGTGATCGGCTTAATGGTAGCGGCAATGGACATAGTACCTTTTGCACGCCTACACCTCAGACCGCTGCAATTGTGCATGCTAAGTCAGTGGAATGGGGATTACTCAGATTTGTCCCCTACTCTGAATCTGAATCAAGAGACCAGAAATTCTCTTCTATGGTGGCTTTATCGGCCACACCTGTCCAGGGGGATGCCATTCAACAGGCCAGACTGGACAATCGTAACAACAGACGCCAGCCTACTAGGTTGGGGCGCTGTCTGGAATTCTCTGAAGGCTCAGGGATTATGGAATCAGGAGGAGAGTCTCCTTCCAATAAACATTCTGGAATTGAGGGCAGTTCTCAATGCCCTTCTGGCTTGGCCCCAATTAACAACTCGGGGGTTCATCAGGTTTCAGTCGGACAATATCACGACTGTAGCTTACATCAACCATCAGGGAGGGACAAGAAGCTCCCTAGCAATGATGGAAGTATCAAAGATAATTCGCTGGGCAGAGTCTCACTCTTGCCACCTGTCAGCAATCCACATCCCGGGAGTGGAAAACTGGGAGGCGGATTTCTTGAGTCGCCAGACTTTTCATCCGGGAGAGTGGGAACTTCATCCGGAGGTCTTTGCCCAAATACTTCGACGTTGGGGCAAACCAGAGATAGATCTCATGGCGTCTCGCCAGAACGCCAAACTTCCTCACTACGGGTCCAGATCCAGGGATCCGGGAGCGGTTCTGATAGATGCTTTGACAGCACCTTGGAACTTCGGGATGGCTTATGTGTTTCCACCCTTCCCGCTGCTTCCTCGATTGATTGCCAAAATCAAACAGGAGAGAGCATCAGTGATTCTAATAGCGCCTGCATGGCCACGCAGGACTTGGTATGCAGATCTAGTGGACATGTCATCCTGTCCACCTTGGTCTCTACCTCTAAGACAGGACCTTCTGATACAGGGTCCATTCAGACATCAAAATCTAACTTCTCTGAAACTGACTGCTTGGAAATTGAACGCTTGATTTTATCAAAACGTGGTTTTTCTGAGTCGGTTATTGATACCCTGATACAGGCTAGGAAGCCTGTTACCAGAAAGATTTACCATAAAATATGGCGCAAATACCTATACTGGTGCGAATCCAAACGTTACTCCTGGAGTAAGGTTAGGATCCCTAGGATATTGTCCTTTCTACAAGAAGGTTTAGAAAAGGGTTTATCAGCTAGTTCATTAAAGGGACAGATTTCAGCTCTGTCCATCTTGTTACACAGGCGTCTGTCAGAAAATCCAGACGTCCAGGCCTTTTGTCAGGCTTTAGCTAGGATCAAGCCTGTGTTTAAAGCCGTTGCTCCGCCATGGAGTTTAAACTTAGTTCTTAACGTTTTACAGGGTGTTCCGTTTGAACCCCTTCATTCCATTGATATAAAATTGTTATCTTGGAAAGTTCTGTTTTTAATGGCTATTTCCTCGGCTCGAAGAGTCTCTGAGTTATCAGCATTACATTGTGATTCTCCTTATCTGATTTTTCACTCAGACAAGGTAGTTCTGCGTACTAAACCTGGGTTCTTACCTAAGGTAGTCACTAACAGGAATATCAATCAAGAGATTGTTGTTCCATCCTTGTGTCCAAATCCTTCTTCAAAGAAGGAACGTCTTCTACACAATCTGGATGTAGTTCGTGCCCTCAAGTTCTACTTGCAGGCAACTAAAGATTTTCGCCAAACTTCTTCCCTGTTTGTCGTTTATTCTGGACAGAGGAGAGGTCAAAAAGCTTCTGCTACCTCTCTCTCTTTTTGGCTTCGTAGCATAATACGTTTAGCCTATGAGACTGCTGGACAGCAGCCTCCTGAAAGAATTACAGCTCACTCCACTAGAGCTGTGGCTTCCACTTGGGCCTTTAAGAATGAGGCCTCTGTTGAACAGATTTGCAAGGCTGCAACTTGGTCTTCGCTTCATACTTTTTCCAAATTTTACAAATTTGACACTTTTGCTTCTTCGGAGGCTATTTTTGGGAGAAAGGTTCTTCAGGCAGTGGTTCCTTCTGTATAATGAGCCTGCCTATCCCTCCCGTCATCCGTGTACTTTTGCTTTGGTATTGGTATCCCAGAAGTAATGATGACCCGTGGACTGATCACACATAACAGAAGAAAACATAATTTATGCTTACCTGATAAATTCCTTTCTTCTGTTGTGTGATCAGTCCACGGCCCGCCCTGTTTTTAAGGCAGGTAAATATCTTTTAAATTATACTCCAGTCACCACTTCACCCTTGGTTACTCCTTTCTCGTTGATTCTTGGTCGAATGACTGGGACTGACGTAGAGGGGAGGAGCTATATGCAGCTCTGCTGGGTGAATCCTCTTGCATTTCCTGTTGGGGAGGAGTTATATCCCAGAAGTAATGATGACCCGTGGACTGATCACACAACAGAAGAAAGGAATTTATCAGGTAAGCATAAATTATGTTTTTTTAAGACACTCTCAGCTATGGAAGGCACTTTATATTATAAAGTTCTTAATGTATATTGCATATATTAGCCATGAGTCAGGTATGTTAATATTTCCATTTTGCAGTCACACAGTTTCAGAATGGAAATTATGTTTATGGGATAATTTAGGTATTTTTTTTCTTACCTGGGGGTCAATCATCAAGGGGGAACTCGCAGTCCTTTAGTAATGAAAGAAGTTTCTCTGATACTTTCTTGGGCGGAATCCAACTCTTGTCAAATCTCTGTGATTCATATCCCAGGTGTAGACAATTGGGAAGCGGATTATTTCAGCCGTCATTCTCTACATCCAGGCGAGTTGTCTCTCCATCCAGATGTGTTTTTTCAACTTGTACAGATGTGTGGTCTTCCAGAAATAGATCTGATGGCCTCTCGTCTGAATAAGAAACTTCCCAGATACCTTTTCAGGTCCAGGGATCCTCAGGCAGAAATGATGGATGCTCTAGCATTTCCCTGGTTTACCAACCTGCTTACATTTTTCTGCCTCTGATTCTTCTTCCAAAGGTGATATCCAAGATCATAGGGGAACAATCTTATTTGTTTCTGATAACACCAGCATGGCCTCACAGGTTTTGGTATGCAAAACTTGTCCAAATGTCTAGTTGCCAGCCTTGGTCCCTTCCTATAAGACCAGACCTTCTGTCTCAAGGCCCAGTTTTCCATCAGGATCTCAAATCTCTAAATTTGAAGGCATGGAAATGAAATGCTTAGTTCTTAGTCATAGAGGTTTCTCTGACTCAGTAATTAACATTATTATACAGGCTTGGATGTCTGTTTCAAGGAAGATTTATCATAGGGTTTGGAAAACCTATATTTCATGGTGTTCCACTCATGATTATTCTTGGCACTTTTTTAGAATTCCTAACTGCTAGATTACGAGTTTTGTCGGTAAAGCCGTGCGTTGCTAACAAGGCTTTTTTTTTCTTAACTCTCCCTTTAAACAACGCTGGTATTGCAAGTTTTCTGAATGGCTGCGTTAGCCTCAGAAAAGTGAGCGTTGAGCAAAATTTAGCTCCACTTCTCACTGTAATACCAGCGTTGCTTACGGTAGCAGTAAGCTGGCAAAACGTGCTTGTGCACGATTTCCCCATAGGAAACAATGGGGCAGATTCGGCTGAAAAAAAACCTAACACCTGCAAAAAAGCAGCGTCAGCCCTTAATGCAGCCCCATTGTTTCTTATGGGGAAAGAAAAAATATGTCTGCACCTAACACCCTAACATGAACCCCGAGTCTAAACACCCCTAACCTTACACTTTTTAACCCCTAATCTGCCGCCCCCGACATTGTCATCACCTGCATTATACTATTAACCTTTAATCTGCTGCTCCGGACACCGCCACCACCTACATTATACTTATGAACCCCGAATCTACTGCCCCCAACATTGCCGACACCTACATTATATTTATTAACCCCTAATCTGCCGTCCCTAACATCGCCACCACCTACCTACAATTATTAACCCCTAATCTGCCGCCCCCAACGTCGCTGCTACTATAATAAAGTTATTAACCTCTAAGCCTAACGCTAACCCCCCCCTAAGTTAAAGCTATTTTTAATAAATCTAAATAAAATTACTATAATTAAATATATTAATCCTATTTAAAACTAAATACTTACCGATAAAATAAACACTAAGCTAGCTACAATATAACTAATAGTTACATTGTAAAGCTTAGGATTTATTTTTATTTTACAGGCAACTTTGTATTTATTTTAACTAGGTAGAATAGTTATTAAATAGTTATTAACTATTTAATAACTACCTAGATAAAATAAATACAAAAGTACCTGTAAAATAAACCCTAACCTAAGTTACAATTACACCTAACACTACTCTATAAATAAATAAACTAAATTAAATTAAACTATTTACAATGAAATAAACTAAATTACGAGAAAAAAACACTAAATTACAGGAAAAAAAAAGAAATTACAATTTTTTTAAACTAATTACACCTAATCTAATCCCCCTAATAAAATAGAAAAGCCCCCCCCAAAATAATAAAATTCCCTACCCTATACTAAATTACAAAAGTAATCAGCTCTTTTACCAGCTCTTAAAAGGGCTTTTTGCGGGGCATTGCCCCAAAGTAATCAGCTCTTTTACCTAAAAAAAAAAATACAAGACCCCCCCAACATTAAAACCCACCACCCACACACCCCTACTCTAAAACCAACCCAATCCCCCCTTAAAAAAACCTAACACTAACCCCCTGAAGATCACCCTACCTTGAGCCGTGTTCACCCAGCCGGGCGATGTGGTCCTCCATCCGGCAGAAGTCTTCATCCAAGCGGGGCAGAAGAGGTCCTCCATCCGGCAGAAGTCTTCATCCAAGCGGGGCAGAAGAGGTCCTCTATCCGGCAGAAGTCTTCATCCATCCGCGGCTCCATCTTCAAGACCTCAGACATGGAACATCCTCCTCGGCCGACGGACTAACAACGAATGAAGGTTTCTTTAAATGATGTCATCCAAGATGGCGTCCCTCGAATTCCGATTGGCTGATAGGATTCTATCAGCCAATCTGAATTAAGGTAGAAAAAAATCTGATTGGCTGATTCAATCAGCCAATCGGATTGACCCATCATTCTATTGGCTGATCGGAACAGCCAATAGAATGCGAGGTCAATCCGATTGGCTGATTGGATCAGCCAATCAGATTGAACTTCAATTCGATTGGCTGATTGAATCAGCCAATCGGAATTCGAGGGACGCCATCTTGGATGACATCATTTAAAGTAACCTTCATTCGTCGTTAGTCCGTCGGCCGAGGAGGATGTTCCGCGTCGGAGGTCTTGAAGATGGAGCCGCGGATGGATGAAGACTTCTGCCGGATGGAGGACCTCTTCTGCCCCGCTTGGATGAAGACTTCTGCCGGATGGAGGACCTCTTCTGCCCCGCTTGGATGAAGACTTCTGCCGGATGGAGGACCACATCGCCCGGATTGGATGAAAAATTTGGCCCGGCTGCGTGAACACGGCTCAAGGTAGGGTGATCTTCAGGCGATTAGTGTTAGTTTTTTTTAAGGCGGATTGGGTGGGTTTTAGAGTAGGGGTGTGTGGGTGGTGGTGGTGGGTTTTAATATTGGGCGGGGTCTTGTATTTTTTTTTACAGGTAAAAGAGCTGATTACTTCGGGCAATGCCTCGCAAAAAGCCCTTTTTGTGGGCTGACAAAAGAGCTGATTACTTTTGTAATTTAGTATAGGGTAGGGAATTTTCTTATTTTGGGGGGCTTTTTTATTTTATTAGGGGGATTAGATTAGGTGTAGTTGGTTTAAAAAATTTTTAATTTCTTTTTTATTTTCTGTAATTTTGTGGGGGGTTTTTTCTCGTAATTTAGTTTATTTAATTTAATTGTAATTAGTTTAATGTAGTTAATTTATTTATTTATTGAGTAGTGTTAGGTGTAATTGTAACTTAGGTTAGGGTTTATTTTACAGTTAATTTTGTCTTTATTTTAGCTAGGTAGTTATTAAATAGTTAATAACTATTTAATAACTATTGTACCTAGTTAAAATAAATACAAAGTTGCCTGTAAAATACAAATAAATCCTAAAATAGCTACAATGTAACTATTAGTAATATTGTAGCTATATTAGGGTTTATTTTATAGGTAAGTATTTAGTTTTAAATAGGATTAATGTACTTAAAGGGACAGTAAACCTTAAAAATAATGTTATATAATTCTGCACATAGTGCAGAATTATATAACATTATTTAAGTGCTATAGTTATAAATGCCTTTTCTTTCATGTAATTAGCAAGAGTCCATGAGCTAGTGACGTATGGGATATACATTCCTACCAGGAGGGGCAAAGTTTCCCAAACCTCAAAATGCCTATAAATACACCCCTCACCACATCCACAAATCAGTTTTACAAACTTTGCCTCCCTTGGAGGTGGTGAAGTAAGTTTGTGCTAGATTCTACGTCGATATGCGCTTCGCAGCAGGCTGGAGCCCGGTTTTCCTCTCAGTGTGCAGTGAATGTCAGAGGGATGTGAAGAGAGTATTGCCTATTTGAATTCAATGATCTCCTTCTACGGGGTCTATTTCATAGGTTCTCTGTTATCGGTCGTAGAGATTCATCTCTTACCTCCCTTTTCAGATCGACGATATACTCTTATATACCATTACCTCTACTGATTCTCGTTTCAGTACTGGTTTGGCTTTCTACTATATGTAGATGAGTGTCCTGGGGTAAGTAAGTCTTATTTTTTGTGACACTCTAAGCTATGGTTGGGCACTTTTATATAAAGTTCTAAATATATGTGTTTAAACATTTATTTGCCTTGATTCAGGATGTTCAATATTCCTTATTTCAGACAGTCAGTTTCATTATTTGGAATAATGCATATGAATTATCAATTTTTTCTTACCTTAAAAATTTGACTTTTTTCCTGTGGGCTGTTAGGCTCGCGGGGGCTGAAAATGCTTCATTTTATTGCGTCATTTTTGGCGCAAATTTTTTCTTTGTCTTTTCCGGCGTCATACGTGTCGCCGGAAGTTGCGTCATGTTTTTGACGTTTTTTAGGCGCCAAATAATGTGGGCGTCTTTTTTGGCGCTAAAAAATTTGGGCGTCATTATTGTCTCCACATTATTTCAGTCTAGTTGTTTATTGCTTCTGGTTGCTAGAAGCTTGTTCATTGGCATTTTTTCCCATTCCTGAAACTGTCATTTAAGGAATTTGATCAATTTTGCTTTATATGTTGTTTTTTCTATTACATATTGCAAGATGTCTCAGATTGACCCTGAATCAGAAGCTACTTCTGGAAAATCACTGCCTGATGCTAGATCTACCAAAGTTAAGTGTATTTGCTGTAAACTTGTGGTAACTGTTCCTCCGGCTGTTTGTGATGAATGTCATGATAAACTTGCTAATGCAGATAACATTTCCTTTAGTAATGTTCCATTACCTGTTGCTGTTCCATCAACATCTAATACTCAGGGTGTTCCTGTTAATATAAGAGATTTTGTGTCTAAATCTATTAAGAAGGTTATGTCTGTTATTCCTCCTTCCAGTAAACGTAAAAGGTCTTTTAAAACTTCTCATTTTCCAGATGATCTTTTAAATGAACATCATCATTCTGATTCTGTTTCTGATGATGATTTCTCTGGTTCAGATGATTCTGTTTCAGAGATTGACACTGATAAATCTTCATATTTATTTAAAATAGAATTTATTCGTTCCTTACTTAAAGAAGTCTTAATTGCATTAGAAATAGAGGATTCTGGTCCTCTTGTTACTAAATCTAAACATTTAAACACGGTTTTTAAATCTCCTGAAGTTATTCCGGAGGTTTTTCCCGTCCCTGATGCTATTTCTGAAGTAATTTCCAGGGAATGGAATAATCTAAGTAATTCATTTACTCCTTCTAAACGTTTTAAGCAATTATATCCTGTGCCATCTGACAGATTAGAGTTTTGGGACAAAATCCCTAAGGTTGATGGGGCTATCTCTACTCTTGCTAAACGTACTACTATTCCTACGGCAGATAGTACTTCCTTTAAGGATCCTTTAGATAGGAAAATTGAATCCTTTCTAAGAAAAGCTTACTTGTGTTCAGGTAATCTTCTTAGACCTGCTATATCTTTGTCGGATGTTGCTGCAGCTTCAACTTTCTGGTTGGAGGCTTTAGCACAACAAGTAACAGATCATAATTCTCATAGCATTGTTAATCTTCTTCAACATGCTAACAACTTTATTTGTGATGCCATCTTTGTCATTATTAGGGTTGATGTCAGGTATATGTCTTTAGCTATTTTAGCTAGAAGAGCTTTATGGCTTAAAACTTGGAATGCAGATATGTCTTCTAAGTCAACTTTGCTTTCCCTTTCTTTCCAAGGTAATACATTGTTTGGTTCACAGTTGGATTCTATTATTTCAACTGTTACTGGGGGGAAAGGAACTTTTTTACCACAGGATAAAAAATCTAAGGGTAAATATAGGGCTGCTAATCGTTTTCGTTCCTTTCGTCACAATAAGGAACAAAAGCCTGATCCTTCCCCTACAGGAACAGTATCAGTTTGGAAACCATCTCCAGTCTGGAATAAATCCAAGCCTTTTAGAAAGCAAAAGCCAGCTCCCAGGTCCACATGAAGGTGCGGCCCTCATTCCAGCCCAGCTGGTAGGGGGCAGATTACGATTTTTCAAAGAAATTTGGATCAATTCGATTCACAGTCTTTGGATTCAGAACATTGTTTCACAAGGGTACAGAATAGGTTTCAAGATAAGGCCCCCTGCAAGAAGATTTTTTCTTTCTCGCGTTCCTTTAAATCCAGTGAAGGCTCAAGCGTTTCTGAAATGTGTTTCAGATCTAGAGTTGGCTGGAGTAATTATGCCAGTTCCAGTTTTGGAACAGGGTCTGGGGTTTTACTCAAATCTATTCATTGTACCAAAGAAGGAGAATTCCTTCAGACCAGTTCTGGATCTAAAAATATTGAATCATTATGTAAGAATACCAACATTCAAAATGGTAACTATAAGGACTATTCTGCCTTTTGTTCAGCAAGGGCATTATATGTCCACAATAGATTAACAGGATGCATATCTGCATATTCCGATTCATCCAGATCACTTTCAGTTTCTGAGTTTCTCTTTTCTAGACAAGCATTACCAGTTTGTGGCTCTGCCGTTTGGCCTAGCAACAGCTCCAAGGATTTTTACAAAGGTTCTCGGTGCCTTACTATCTGTAATCAGAGAACAGGGTATTGCAGTATTTCCTTATTTGGACGATATCTTGGTACTTGCTCAGTCTTCACATTTAGCAAAATCTCATACGAATCGTCTTGTGTCGTTTCTTCAAGAACATGGTTGGAGGATCAATTTACCAAAGAGTTCGTTGATTCCTCAGACAAGGGTAACCTTTTTAGGTTTCCAGATAGATTCAGTGTCCATGACTCTGTCATTGACAGACAAGAGACGTCTGAAATTGGTTTCAGCTTGTCGAAACCTTCAGTCTCAATCATTCCCTTCGGTAGCCTTATGCATGGAAATTCTAGGTCTTATGACTGCCGCATCGGACGCGATCCCCTTTGCTCGTTTTCACATGCGACCTCTTCAGCTCTGTATGCTGAACCAGTGGTGCAGGGATTATACAAAGATATCTCAATTAATATCTTTAAAACCGAACGTACGACACTCTCTGACGTGGTGGACAGACCACCATCGTTTAGTTCAGGGGGCTTCTTTTGTTCTTCCGACCTGGACTGTGATCTCAACAGATGCAAGTCTGACAGGTTGGGGAGCTGTATGGGGGTCTCTGACAGCACAGGGGGTTTGGCAATCTCAGGAGGCGAGATTACCAATCAACATTTTGGAACTCTGTGCGATTTTCAGGGCTCTTCAGTCGTGGCCTCTTCTAAAGAGAGAGTCGTTCATTTGTTTTCAGACGGACAATGTCACAACCGTGGCATATGTCAATCATCAAGGGGGGACTCACAGTCCTCTGGCCATGAAAGAAGTATCTCGGATACTTACTTGGGCGAAATCCAGCTCCTGTCTAATTTCTGCGGTTCACATCCCAGGTATAGACAATTGGAAAGCGGATTATCTCAGTCGCCAGACGTTACATCCGGGCGAATGGTCTCTTCACCCAGAGGTGTTTCTTCAGATTGTTCAAATCTGGGGTCTTCCAGAAATAGATCTGATGGCTTCTCATCTAAACAAGAAACTTCCCAGGTATCTGTCCAGATCCAGGGATCCTCAGGCGGAGGCAGTGGATGCGTTGTCACTTCCTTGGAAGTATCATCCTGCCTATATTTTTCCGCCTCTAGTTCTTCTTCCAAAAGTGATTTCCAAGATTCTAAAGGCTTTGTTCTGCTGGTGGCTCCAGCATGGCCTCACAGGTTTTGGTATACGGATCTTGTTCGGATGGCTTCTTGCCAACCGTGGACTCTTCCGTTAAGACCAGACCTTCTATCGCAAGGTCCTTTTTTCCATCAGGATCTCAAATCCTTAAATTTGAAGGTATGGAGATTGAACGCTTGATTCTCAGTCATAGAGGTTTCTCTGACTCTGTAATTAATACTATGTTACAGGCTCGCAAAGCTGTATCTAGGAAGATATATTATCGAGTCTGGAAGATTTACATTTCTTGGTGCTCTTCTCATCATTTTTCCTGGCATTCTTTTAGAATTCCTAGAATATTACAATTTCTTCAGGATGGTCTGGATAAAGGGTTGTCTGCAAGCTCTTTGAATGGACAAATTTCTGCTCTTTCTGTGTTGTTTCACAGAAAGATTGCTAATCTTCCTGATATTCATTGTTTTGTTCAGGCTTTGGTTCGTATCAAACCTGTTATTAAGTCTATCTCTCCTCCTTGGAGTTTGAATTTGGTTCTGAGGGCTTTACAAGCTCCTCCGTTTGAACCTATGCATTCTCTGGACATTAAATTACTTTCTTGGAAAGTCTTGTTTCTTTTGGCCATCTCTTCTGCTAGAAGAGTTTCAGAGTTATCTGCTCTTTCTTGTGAATCTCCTTTTCTGATTTTTCATCAGGATAAGGCGGTGTTGCGAACTTCACAACTTTAGGTAAAAATTTAAATGAACTCTAACAACATTAATAGAGAAATTGTGGTTCCTTCATTGTGTCCTAATCCTAAGAATTCAAAGGAAAGATCGTTGCATTCTTTGGATGTAGTTAGAGCTTTGAAATATTATGTTGAAGCTACTAAGGATTTCCGAAAGACTTCTAGTCTATTTGTTATCTTTTCCGGTTCTAGGAAAGGTCAGAAGGCTTCTGCCATTTCTTTGGCATCTTGGTTAAAATCTTTGATTCATCATATTTATGTCGAGTCGGGTAAAACTCTGCCTCAAAAGATTACAGCTCATTCTACTAGGTCAGTTTCTACTTCCTGGGCGTTTAGGAATGAAGCTTCGGTTGATCAGATTTGCAAAGCAGCCACTTGGTCTTCTTTGCATACTTTTACTAAATTCTACCATTTTGATGTGTTCTTCTGAAGCAGTTTTTGGTAGAAAAGTACTTCAGGCAGCTGTTTCAGTTTGATTCTTCTGCTTATAATTTCAGTTTTTTTCATTATAAAGATTAAAACTTTATTTTGGGGTGTGGATTATTTTTTCAGCGGAATTGGCTGTCTTTATTTTATCCCTCCCTCTCTAGTGACTCTTGCGTGGAAGATCCACATCTTGGGTATTCATTATCCCATACGTCACTAGCTCATGGACTCTTGCTAATTACATGAAAGAAAACATAATTTATGTAAGAACTTACCTGATAAATTAATTTCTTTCATATTAGCAAGAGTCCATGAGGCCCACCCCTTTTTTTGTGGTGGTTATGATTTTTTTGTATAAAGCACAATTGTTCCAATTCCTTATTTTTTATGCTTTCGCACTTTTTTCTTATCACCCCACTTCTTGGCTATTCGTTAAACTGATTTGTGGGTGTGGTGAGGGGTGTATTTATAGGCATTTTGAGGTTTGGGAAACTTTGCCCCTCCTGGTAGGAATGTATATCCCATACGTCACTAGCTCATGGACTCTTGCTAATATGAAAGAAATGAATTTATCAGGTAAGTTCTTACATAAATTATGTTTTTTACCTTTTAATATGTTAAAAATATGGCGCTTTTACAGACCCGCTCTCTGCCCAGCGGGTCTGTTATATTTAGTCAGCGCATCGGGCCAGCTGTATAATCACAGCCCGGCCCGACTGCGCCATAGCACCAAGTGCAGCTCGCTCCTGTGACAGGAGCAAGCTGCACTTAGTCTTATGGCGCGGTCGGGCCGGGCTGTGACTATACAGCTGGTCCGATGCGCTGACTAAATATAACAGACCCGCTCAGCAGAGAGCGGGTCTGTAAAAGCGCCATATTTTTAACATATTAAAAGGTAAAAAAGGCATTTATAACTATAGCACTTAAATAATGTTATATAATTCTGCACTATGTGCAGAATTATATAACATTATTTTTAAGGTTTACTGTCCCTTTAATTATAGTAATTTTATTTAGATTTATTTAAATTATTTTTAACTTAGGGGGGTGTTAGGGTTAGACTTAGGTTTAGGGGTTAATAACTTTATTATAGTAGCAGCGACGTTGGTGGCGACAGATTAGGGGTTAATAATTGTAGGTAGGTGGCAGCGATGTTAGGGATGGCAGATTAGGGGTTAATAAAATTTATAGTGTTTGTGAGGCGGGAGTGCGGAGGTTTAGGGGTTAATACATTTATTATAGTGGCGGCTATGTCCGGTCGGCAGATTAGGAGTTAAGAAGTGTAGGTAGGTTGCAGCGACGTTGGGGTAGGCAGATTAGGGGTTAATAAATATAATTTAGTTGTTGGCGATGTTAAGGGCAGCAGATTAGGGGTTCATAAGTATAACGTAGGGGGCGACGATGTCCGGTCGGCAGATTAGGGGTTAAAAATTTATAATATAGTGTTTGCGATGTGGGGGTCCTCGGTTTAGGGTTTAATAGGTAGTTTATGGGTGTTAGTGTACTTTATAGCACTTTAGTTAAAGGGACAGTCTACACCAGAATTTTTATTGTTTTAAAAGATAGATAATCCCTTTATTACCTATTTCCCAGTTTTGCATAGCCAACACAGTTATAATAATATACTTTTAACCTCTGTGATTATCTTGTATCTAAGCCTCTGCAAACTGCCCCTTTTTCAGTTCTTTTGACAGACTTGCAGTCTAGCCAATCAGTGCCTGCTCCCAGATTACTTCACGTGCACGAGCACAGTGTTATCTATATGAAATATGTGAAATAACACCCTCTAGTGGTGAAAAACTGTTAAAATGCAATCTGAAAGAGGTGGGCTTCAAGGTCTAAGAAATTAGCATATGAACCTCCTAGGTTAAGCTTTCAACTAAGAATACGAAGAGAACAAAGCAAAATTGGTGATAAAAGTAAATTGGAAAATTGTTTAAAATTACATGCTCTATCTGAATCATGAAAGTTTATTTTGGCCTAGACTGTCCCTTTAAGAGCATTATGTTCTGGCGTTAGCCCATAAACTCTTAACTACTGACTTTTAAAGGCGGTAGGAGTCTTGGAGGTAGATGCTGTACCGCTCACTTTCTCCAAGACTTGTAATACCAGCGTTATTATTATTATTATTATTATTATCGGTTATTTGTAGAGCGCTAATCCCATTAAAAAGATAGGATACGCAATTGATGTAAGGGGATTTGCGGTATGGAAAAGTTGCGGAAAAAAGTGAGCGGTACACCTGTACCTACCTGACTTGTAATACCAGCGGGCGTTAAAAAGCAGCGTTAGGACCCCTTAACGCTGCTTTTTAAGGCTAACGCCAAACTCGTAATCTAGCAGTAAGATTCTACAGTTTTCTCAGGATGGTTTGGATAAAGGTTATTCTGCAAATACTTTAAAATGACAAATCTCAGCAATCGTTCTATGAAATAAGGCAGAAAGAGCAAAGCTTCCTGATATTCACTATTTTGTTCAGGCTTTGATTAGTATCAAACCTGTTATTAAACCAATTTCTCCTCCTTGGAGTCTAAATTTGGTTTTAAAGATTTTGCAGGCTCCTCCTTTTGAGCCTATGTTTTTTTGGATATTAAACTACTTTCTTGGAAAGTGTTATTTATTTTGGCCATCTCTTCTGCTAGAAGAGTTTCTGAATTGTCTGCGCTCTCTTTTGAGTCTCCTTATCTGATTTTTCATCCAGATAAAGCTTCATTTAAATTTTTGCCTAAAGTTGTGAATTCTAACAACATTAATAGGGAAATTGTTGTTCCTTCCTTGTGTCCTAATCCTAAGAATACTCTTGAATGGTCTTTATTTTCTTTGAATGTTGTAAGAGCTTTGAAATATTATGTTGAGGCTACTAAAGATTTCAAAAAGACTTCTCACAGCTCATTCTACTAGATCAGTCGCCATATCTTGGACTTTCAAGAATGAAGCTTCAGTTGATCAAATTTGCAAAGCAGCAACTTGGTAAACTTTAGTAAATGTATGCAAAGGAGACAATTTTGATGTGTTTGCTTCTTTGGAAACAGCCTTTGGTAGAAAGGTTCTTCAGGCAGCTGTCTGTTTGATTCTAGTGCCTATGATTTTGTTTTTTAATTTTTTTAAAGAAAACTTAATTATTTTTTGGATTTAATTTCTCAGCGGAAATAGCTGTTTTTATTTTATTCCTCCCTCTCTAGTGACTCGTGGACTTCCATATCTTGGGTATTATATCCCATACGTCACTAGCTCGTGGACTCTTGCCACCTATATGAAAGAAAACATAATTTATGTAAGAATTTACCTGATAAACTTATTTCTTTCATGGTGGCAAGAGTCCATGAGACCCACACAGTTTTTTTTTTGGGTTATGATTTTTTTTTATATATATAAAGCACTTAATTTATCCTGTTTCGCTTTTTTATGCTTTTACTCCTTTTACACCTCACTAACTTGGCTATACATTAAACTGAGGTATGAGTGAGGTGGGAGGTGCATTTATAGGCATTTGAGGTTTGGGAAACTTTGCCCCCTCCTGGTAGGAATGTATATCCAATACATAACTAGCTCATGGACTCTTGCCACCATGAAAGAAATGAATTTATCAGGTAAGTTACATAAATTGTTTTTTTTTATTGTGAATATCATATGGGGGTTTGGGGAGTACCTTTTAAAAGAATCCTATACAAGTCCCGGGCAAATGACTTTTTAAATATTATAAAAGACTAAATCTACTATTTTCATATATATAGAGGAATTGTTGAAGCTGTCTGTGAAATGCAAAATTTCTGAAGCAAAACTAAGGCTTTAATACTCTGTGCATTATATCATTTAAGCAGAAAACAAATACACATACTAAGATAAACAATTCCTAAACAGATTGCACAATTTAATAATATACACATATAGCCATCCATTTTTAAGAATTACTCCGATATATACGGCAAATAATTTTGAGGCTAATTTTATCCGGATCCGGTATTTAATCCTATTATTTTTATCAATCCAATTAAACTAATTTATGTCCAATCAAATATATGATTCATTGTTAAACACGGTTTTTAAAGTGTGTAAGTATCTTATTTCAACTGTATATACATACATATCGTTTGATATTTATCTATTTTTTCTGTATTTTATGCTATCTATTAATGACTAGTAAAATTAATTGTTTTATACATATTGCATATAGTGCTTGTCATTTATATAAGAATTGTATGAATTTTGTTCCCCAATTTTTTCACTGGTCAATTCTTATTAAACAATACTGAGTGTCGGATTAAATACATAAATAATACACATCCCTCTATATACATATATTTCTCTTGCAAGGTGTATCCAGTCCACGGCTTCATCCTTTACTTGTTGGATATTCTCATTCCCTACAGGAAGTGGCAAAGAGAGCACACAGCAGAGCTGTCCATATAGCTCCCCCTCTAGCTCCGCCCCCCAGTCATTCTCTTTGCCGGCTCTGACAGCAGGGCTACTCTGCGGAAGGGTAAAGTGAATGTGGTGTTAGATTTGTAGTTTTATATCTTCAATCAATAGTTTGGTATTTTTAAATGGTACCGGTTTGTACTATTTACTTGTAACACCCTTTTCTGACCTTCCCGGAGGTGGGTGATAGTGTAATGCTGTCTACCTGTTTCGTGTATGAGAACTAAGCCTCCGCAGAGTGGGAGTAGGAGGGGGGTTGAAATCAGGTATATAAGGGATGCCTGTATGACGCAGTGCCTCCACCTATAGGGGACACCCTAGAATAATAGGGTGTGGGGTCCTATAAGATTTTAGTACAAAAAGAAAACAAGTAATAACCACACAAGAAATCTTCAAATAAAATGCTGCTTTGATTATTATAAAGTGTTTAACCAATAACATACAGTGCAACAAATACAAATAATAATATTAATCACAATATCTTCTTATGACATCAGTATACCTTTTTTTTTTACTCAGAAGTCCTTCATGAGCTCATGAAATAATAACATAACTGTTGTTGTAAAATACTTTGAGGTGGTGCTGTACAATGCAATTTCATATACTTAATATATTTTAGTTGAGGTAATTATCCCTTGCTGCTTGTGAACGAAGCTAGAGAGCGCTGCTTGTGATCGATGCAGTGCTCAAGAAAACTTCTCCTCAGAAATACTGAATAACATAGGTCTCTACCTTATTACTGAATTTCAGCAATCCACTTGCCTTATACTGCAAAGTCAGTCACTCTTTTACTACAAACAGCTGCAGAAATCTCAGTTATGCCCTTATGTAATGTAGCTTTATAAATCCAGTCAGTGTATTTGTGCAAACTGTTCAGGCAGAATAACTTATAGGATATTCTCTGGGTTATCTCTTTAATATACATCACATTCAGTTACTTCCTTATGTAATGCAGCTGTGCAATCCATTTAGTGTATTTATGCAAACTGTTTAGGCAGAATAACTTCTAGAATATTCTCTGGGTTATCTCTTTAATATACAACAACTCTGCAGCACATCACACTCAGTTACTTCCTTATGTAATGCAGCTGTGCAATCCATTTAGTGTATTTATGCAAACTGTTTAGGCAGAATAACTTCTAGAATATTCTCTGGGTTATCTCTTTAATATACAACAACTCTGCAGCACATCACACTCAGTTACTTCCTTATGTAATGCAGCTGTGCAATCATTTAGTTAACATGAAGTTATGGAGATCTTAAAACAGCAGATAATGGCTGACACTCACAGTACAAATAAAAGGTTCCAACTTCTGTCTGCAACAGCCACATGTAGCAATGTCTGAACTGTCTCTGGAATCCATGCATTAGTCTGAATAACTTCTTTCAGCTTGGAAACAGCAACTTTCTTTCCCCATCTCCAAGTCTGTGCAAAGCTCCACAATTCTCTTAACACCTAAGAAATCTCCTCAGCACTAACAACTCCTCCCTCTTCCCAGATGGCATTTCTCTTCCTCAATACAACTTTTACAGCAGCCATCTTGGGTAAGGGCAAGGTCCTTACATACTCCCCCCCCCCCAAAAAAAAAAAACTTGCTGTCCCCAGCAAGGGTACAAGAGCAACACATCAATACATTTTCTTTAGCAAGTCTACTAACGAAATCACATATTCATCATGAGTCAAATTATGGTTAAGGTATACATCTTCCAAAACACATCGTACAGCAGATGTTAGAGCAGGCAACAAGGGTTCAACATTATAACCAGGGTTTCCTAGTGTATCATATGTCAATTTCTTTGGGGGATGTCTCTTTCTTGCTGGTCTTTTCTCTCTATAGGGACTTCTTTTTTTTTATATATATCTTTTTTTTTATTTCCGAACACAAAATACAATACAAAACATAAAACAATATCAACAGAATATCATAATCATAACAGAGAATTATCCATCAATTGTGGCAAGATATTAAACAGAAAAAGAAAAGGAAAAAAACAAAACCTTCCATTAATTTCAGATAAATAGACAATATTTGTACCACAAATAAACTTATCGTATAATTTTATAATCTTAAACATTTCTTAATGTACACTTGTGCTGCATTTCCTAATTTACCTAAATAGAATAAGGAAAAAAAAAAAAAAAAAGGAGGGGGGAAGGGAGGGATGGGAGGGAAACCTGACTGCACCCACTCGCTTCAAACTATATTATTAATGCCAAGTGAAGGGGAAGATATTATTTAGGACTAACGTTCCAAAAAAAATCTGATTTATGGAAGCATTTTGTTAAAGAGAATTGTATATTACTAGGTTGTTCCAATATTAAGATGAGCCATTTATCAAAGAATGCTCGGATCTGACTGTCAAGCAGTTCATTCGTGTTTATTTGTTCAAACATAATTTGTGATAACACTGCCTGCTTAAATACTGTAAATGGAGGAGCTGTCTTCTTCTACCAGCACCGAAGAATTAAATTGCGGCCTAATAAGATTGATATATCAACTATTTTATAAAATTTTATAGTGGTCTCATCAGTTAGAAAGAAAATCTGAAATATATCTAAGGTAATATTCATTTGTAAGATCGTAGTTAGCCAATATGAGACTTTGGCCCAGAATTGTCGAAGTTTAGGACAAAACCAGATACAATGTAACAGATCAGCATTTGATTTCTTACATTTATCGCAATCACCAACAATATTATGCGATCATTTAGGTAGTATTTTCGGCGTAATATATGAATTATTAATTATCTTGATATGAGATTCTTTCCAAGAGGTAGGTATTTTAGCCTCTCTTACTCGTTTAATACTAGTTTTAACCTTTTCCAGTGTTATCTCTTGAAAATAGGGGCGCCAATAGTCAACTAAAGCCTCCAGCACCAATTGACCTTGTTTGGACATTAGTATATTGTATATCAACGAAATAGTATGAATGGTATTTTTATGTAAGATTATATAATCTTTAAGTTCGCCAAAATTAGCGTAGCCTGTCCCAACATTCGGAAATCCATTGATAAAATGCCTAACTTGTAGATAAGCAAAAAAATTATGATTTGGTAGGTTATATGCATAGGAAATGTCCTCAAACGTTCTAACTTTACACTCATTATCACATAGTTGTGAAACAAAAATCAAACCTTTCTCTTCCCATTTCCTGAAAACTTCAGAGGTCAAACCTGGTGGGAACAGGTTATTACCTCTAATAGGTAAATATGAGGATACATGATAGTCTATATCTAGTGCAATACATAGTTTTTGCCAGGCTGTTACCACATTGTGGATTGCAAGCATTTTTTTAACATATGGTTGTAGCTGGGCAGCTGGGCAATGAATGATAGCTTTGAGTGAAAGAGGGGTGACCACATATTCTTCAATTTGTTGATTTGTGAAGTAGCTAGTATCTGTAACCCAGTCAACAGCAAAGCGTGCAAGTATAGCAATGTTATACCACTTTATGTCAGGGAGAGCAAATCCTCCAAATTCTGATAGCTGATGCAGTTTTGTTCGAGATAAATAATGCCTTTTCTTAGACCAAACAAAAGAAAGGCAATGTTTATTGAACAACCTTAAGTCTTTATTAGAGACAAAAAGAGGGAGACTTTGAAGAAGATATATTAATTGTGGTAGGAGAACGGACTTGATTAACATGATTCTAGCTGAGAGAGAAATAGGGAACACGGTCCATCTAGTCATCTTCTCGTAAGCTTTCGAAAAAAAAATAGAGAGGTTGTCCTTATACCAGAACCTGGAATCCCTATGCAGGTTAATTCCTAGATACTTTATATTATCTGTGACCTGGAAGGGATGCTCTTGATAACTATCTTTCTGTTGGTGGATCCAGATGATTTCAGATTTGTTCAGGTTCAGTTTATATCCAGAAAAAGAACTAAATTGTGTTACAATCTTCAATACAAGGGGAATATTTACTTTGGTGTTTTGTAAAAAAAGCAGTAGGTCATCCGCATATAATGATAATATAATCCGCTGTTCTCCAAATTCTATGCCTTGGATGGACTCTCTTAGTAAGATTGCCAAAGTTTCTATGGCAATATTAAATAAGAGGGGCGAGAGAGGGCATCCCTGTCTCGTCCCCTTATATATCCGGAATCTAGAGGTTGGAATGCCATTAACTAATATATAGGAGGTCGGAGAATTATAAATAGACTTGACCAATGAGAGGAAGTTCCCCCTGAAACCAAATTTTCCGAGCGTGGTATATAAGTGATCCCAGGTTACTGAATCAAAGGCTTTCTCGGCGTCGGCTGTTAATAATGCATAATCCTGGTTTTTACTATATTTATCGTGCTGCCTATTGAGCCAGAGGTGTTCTAAGATGGTAGTAACACGCCTGATATTTCTGATGGAAGATCTTCCTGGCATAAAGCCAGATTGGTCTTCATGTATTATTTGCCCAATTTCTAGTTTAAGTCTTTTGGCCATTATCGAAGTAAGTAGCTTATAATCTACATTTAAGAGCGATATAGGTCTATACGAAGCTGGTTCAAGGGGATCTTTATCTTTCTTAAGAATTAACGTAACAGCCGACGCCGAGAAATATCTAGACATAGGTTTCCCTAATAGAAAATAATCATTGAACAATTTAGTCAAGATGGGGAGAAGGTCCTTTTTCATGATCTTATAAAATTCTGCCGAAAGTTGATCGGGACCAGGGGCCTTGTTAGTTTTGGTAGAGTCGACTGCCTCGGCTACTTCCTCATCAGTGATAGGGCTATTCAAGGCTTCCATGAAAGATGCGGAAATTTGAGGAATTGTAATACTATTCCAAAAAGAATTTTTATTTTCAAAGTTAATTTCATTTGCCGCATAAATATTCTGGTAGTACTTATGAAACACTTCTTTAATCTCTGATGGTTCCGAATATCTTACCTGGCCATCTCTAATGGCTTCAATTGTATTACCTTTTTTCCTAGCCTTGTTTAGACTAGCCAAAAACTTAGCTGATCTGCCAAATTGTCCGCTATACTTTGCATTTATTCTGATATCTTCCCGTAGAGTTTTTTCCTTGAAAAAGAGATCCCGCTCTTGTTTCGCCCTCTGATACACAGCCCAGGCAGATTTGGAGTTATAATTGATATAGGATTTATAGGCGTTACTAAGTTGTTTAGCCAGTTGTAATTCTCGGGCATTAAATTGCTTTTTCCTTTTCACCATATACGCCTTGATCTCGCCTTTGAGGTAAGCTTTCGCCGCTTCCCAGTATATCTCAGTTTTCTCTAAATAGCCTATGTTAAATTCTTGATAATCTCGCCATTTTTTACCCAGCCAATCAGAGAACTTTTTATCTTGGACTAGATAATTAGGGAAATAAAAATTATTTACTGAATTGACCGATAGAATTTTGGTGTATATACCTAAAGAAATGATGGCGTGATCAGATATGACTATGTCAGCAATTTGGGCATCAATATTCATTGCTAACATGGAGCTGGAAACCAAGAAGAAGTCTATCCTAGAAAACGCTCTATATGACTTAGACTCGCAAGTGAATATTCGTGAGTCTGGGTATTTAATACGCCAGATATCATGGACTTTTAAATTATTGCAAATCTGTCGAAATATGTTTGCCTTAACATTGGAAAATCTAGAGATATTTGGAGTGCATCTATCCAGCAGAGTTGGGATTAAATTGAAATCTCCTACGAGAATTAAATTTTGTCCTATATATTGAGATAAGTGCATAGAGATTTGGTTCCAAAACTCTGTATCTACCTCATTTGGACCATATATATTACAGAAAATATATTTGGTGTCCCCTATTTCAATCTCAGCCAACAACCACCTGTCCTCCTTATCGGAGACTTGGTTCAATAATTTAAAAGACAGATTTTTATTAAACAATATAGCCACCCCTCTTTTCCTCTTGTTGCATGCGGAGGCTATTACATGTCCAACCCATTTTGATTTAAGCTTATCTACTTCTGCAGCTTTGATATGTGTTTCCTGTAGGAAAGCGAGGTCGGGATTATATTTACTTAATTGCTTGAGAATCAGCTTCCTTTTTATAGGGGAAGTTATTCCCCCGATATTCCAAGAAACGCACTTAAGAATAGTTTTTATTTTCTATATTAAAAACATGTACGAGGCTAGGGGGCAGGGAGGTAAGGAGGGAAAAAAAGAAGAAAAGGAGAGAAAAAAACAAAAAAACAAAAAAAAACACACAAAAATAAAATAATTTAACTGTCCATAGACAACATCGCATGAGACCCAACAGTGTATTTACGCCTTTTAAAACACTTTCCCTCATAGCTTGATATTTAAATCAATACAGTATTGTCTAGCTTCTTGTTCATTAAGTAAAGTATGGGAAGTATCTTCATCTTCTATTACTATTCTTGCTGGGTAAATTAGCCTAGCCTTATGTCCAGCATTAATTAGCTTAGTGCAGTAGGGAGCCATAACCTTCCTACTTTGTGAGGTTTCGCTAGAGTAGTCCTGAAATATCAGGATTTTAGCCTCCCCTATTTGCACTGAGCCAATTTTCCTATACAGTCGCAAAAGAGTCATTTTATCCTGATAATTTTGAAATTTGATCATGATCGCTCTGTGGTGGGTCCTTCCATTTGTTACTTTCTTATATGGACCAATTCTATGCGCTCTTTCTATCAGTAGAGGAATATTTTATTGTTGTAGCCCCAGAATTAAAGGTAGAGAGGTGGAGGAAAAATGTAGAAGATCAGAGAACTCACTAGTCTCTGGGAGTCCTACTATCTTTAGGTTATTACGTCCAGAGCGATCCTCAAGATCTGTCAGCCGGCCTTGTAAAGATTTAATCTGTTTAGTTTGCTCTAATATTTGAGAGGCTTGGCCATTTAAGATATCCTCTGTTTCAGAGACTCTGTTTTCGACCTCATTAAGTCTATTAGAGAATTGTCTTACCTCAACAGTAAGATTAGCCATCTGGGACTGTAACAGCTCAAATTGGGGAAGGAATATTTCTGACAGCTGGCTCACTATTGGTTGAGTATTAGTGTTAGAGGGCACCTTCTCTTTTACTATTTCGAGTGCAACATCTGAAATACGATTCTTCTTGTCTCTTTGTTTAACCGGCATGATTGGCGAATTAAGTTTAGGAGCCGAAAGATATCTGTCCATATATAATACTCACTTTCTCCCTTAGTGCACACGCTATTACGGAGAAGTGCAACGTATAGTGGAAAAAACAAAAAATCCCAATAGTGATACAATAACTGTGTGAAGAAAATGGAGGTAGATTCCTCGTGAAAAAAAAAAAAAAAAAAGATACAAGTGCGTGACCAAATAAAGAATATAAAACTACTTGTGATTTAAGTTGGCGTCTTAGTCTTGTACGCCTTTACACGTATATGTATTAATAGCTGAAACCATAGTTCAGAGAAGTGAATAAATTATCCCAGTGATCAAGTGAATACAATATAGGGGGAGAAAGAGGGCTCATTAGATACGTAGTATTCAGAGGTCGCCGTTTAATATGCGAGCTACAGGGGGTAAAATAGAGAAAGTGCCACAAGGGACATATCTATGGAAGTCACTATGTGGTATAATCGTAAATGGTATTTAGACCAAGCTTATAAATTTCACTGTGGGTTACTGAAAAGAGAGCACTATAGATTTAGTATTAACTTTCCTAACAAGCTATATATCCTAGTGGATATTTCCCATAACAATTAGGGCTAGTAGATAAAGGATAATATGCCCTAACTCCTATCAAGAACAGGCTAGTTATTTAATAATAACCTATATAATATGTAAAAAGCAGAACAATATAGCTGTAATACCTAAGCATACACAAACTTGATTAATTATCAAAAAAAATATATGCACACGGATAATAGGAATGCCACAGGGTTACTGTGAATACATCTATATAGCTGGATCTTACCAGTTTAGCAATAAGCTGCTTATATGTTATCCTAATACCAATACAACAATAAACATATCACATTGGCCAGCTTTCATATTGCACATAAAAATTTGTAACGTGAGCAAGACTGAATTCAGCACGGAGCAGCCCCTAGACACCAGTAACCATAGAGAATTTTCAAACAAAACACGCAAATTCTTAATAGCTTAGTATAACTTATTATAGGGAATTAAGTTCAGTGGATGTCCAGTCAAAAGAAAATTTTTCCAGTAGCTCTGCTCCAGACTTATCTCAGTACTAAATTAGCTTCCCTGGCCATGCCCAGGTAATTTGCTAAAATAAGAGGCAGAGTGTAGATATTGCTTTTACAGCCAACACACGGAAAATGAAAATGTTAGTAAGTAATATGTACTCCATAGAGTATACACAATGGCCTGAACTATATTATGACCAGGCAGCCAAACGTGGATGGAGGAATCACAAGCTGGGACACTTTTTAAACAGGGAGAGGAAAATTGCAGGTAGCTCAGTTAGTAAAGCCTTATGAGATAACACAAATACTTGCGCTTTGTATCCCAGAGCCAACTTCGGACTCGTTGTATTTGTCCTCTTTCCCTTCAAGATATCAGCACTTGCGAGACCACCCGAGATCCTTATGTGTAAGCTATTTTACTGCTTGTATTCTGGCGGCGTTGCTCATCTGGGCAGCGTCTCAATAACTTTATAGAGCAGGCTTTATCCAAGGATCTCCTTCGTACAGGCATACAGCCTGTTGAAAGCGCTGACCATTCCCGCTGCGCCTGTCTTATCCGCCCGAATCATACAAAGCACTGTGTCCCCCAGGGTGCAGATCTCCAGGGAGATAACGGGCCACCGGGGTATGGCATTTACATCGGGCCCGGCACAAATAGCCCTTCTTCCCTTCTTCTAGATAGAATATCCCTCAAACTCCGTTATAGTTACCAGCCTCTCGCCCATGCGAGGTCAAAGTTGCACTGGCAATACAGCTGATGAAGGTGCGTGAGGGCGAGCACTAGCACGAACAGGTAGACCTTTGTTGTCCTTTAATCAGCAGAGAAGTTCAGCCCGGCTCACCACCCGGTCAAGATCCGGCTCGATAGAGAAAGCGCCCACTTGCGGCTCTAGGAACAGCCAAAGTCGAGCTCCTGCGGTGTGTCCATTTGCGGCTCCAGCAACCGAGCCGATATTCAGCACTTCGTAGGCTTCCTGCTTGGGCTGAGATGATGGTTGCCCAGCTCCCTAGGATGCAAGACCGCACCAGCAGAGGGAGAAGTTTGAATTAGCGGCTGTCGAAGCACCAGCGTTCAGCGTGTTCCACTCTCAGACAGCACCTCCCACCGGAAGCCAAGTATTCCAAGAGATCTGTGTATTCCGTTCTCTTGGTATTCTTTATAGGGACTTCTACTATCATAATGTATAGGGTTTGGAGATTCCCTATCTGGTATAGGACTATTAGGGAAGGATGGTATATCAGGTTCAGAGGTTGAGGCAACAGAGGAGGCATGCTCATCATTATAGGTCTCTCTTTGCAATGGAGATCTCATTTCTGGGTCCGATTGAATTGATGAGTCTTCATGTGGGATACTATATTCATTATTAATTGACATGCTTGGGCCTTGGTCCTCATGATATGTAACATCATGCTGGAATTGAGGTATAGGCAACAAACGATTCCGATGCCATGTCTTCACAACACCATTTTCATCTGCTATCTGAAAAACTGGAAGACCTGGCAATTGTCTGACTATTCTATAGATACTATTCCTCCATCTAGGAGCTAACTTGTGCTTGCCTGGTATCCCTAAATTCCGTAAAAGGACACGGTCTCCTGGTTGCAAATCCTGATGTTTTATTCTCTTGTCATATCTTTGCTTATTAGCCTCATTTAATCGAGCAGTAGCTTCTTCAGCCAACTTATAAGCTGTTTGTAAACTCTCCTGCAATCGCCTGACATACTGATAGTGACTCTTATGAGAAACTCCATCTGATGACACCCCTAACTGGAGATCTATAGGTAGTCTCGCTTCTCTCCCAAACATAAGGAAGTATGGTGAATAACCTGTGGAATCATGTCGGGTGCAGTTGTAGGCATGAACTAGTGCTTCTACTTGACGACTCCATGTTCTCTTTTCAGACTCTGGCAGGGTCCCTAACATATTTAGCAAAGTTCTGTTAAACCTCTCAGGCAAAGCATCTCCTTCTGGATGATAGGGAGAAGTTCTTGTCTTCTTAATTCCCAAAACATTCATCATTTCTTTAATAAGGCGACTCTCAAAGTCTCTACCTTGATCAGAATGCAGTTTCTTAGGAAGACCATAATGAATGAAAAACCTTTCCCAAAGAACTCTAGCCACTGTACTAGCCTTCTGGTCCTTTGTTGGGAAGGCTTGAGCATAACGGGTATAGTGATCTGTTACAATAAGAACATTTCCAATGCCACGAGAATCTGGCTCAATGCACAAAAAATCCATGCAAACAAGATCCATGGGGCCTTCACTTTTCAGATGACCCATAGAGGCAGCTTGAGTTGGAAGAGTTTTCCTCTGTACACATCTAAAACATTTATGAATGTAGTTTTCTATATACTCTCTCATCTTTGGCCAATAACATCTATCCTGCAAGAGGCCAAACGTTTTTTCTATCCCAAGATGTCCGTGCTGATCATGCAAGGATGACAGAACAAGTTTTCTTAGTTTGGCAGGTAACACCAATTGTCTTCGATCTGGATGATTGTGGTATTTAACTACTCGAAACAGAAGTCCATCTTGAATTTTAAACTTATCCCACTCTCTATTTAGTGGACCAGACCATTCCCTAGGAATTCTCTTCAGTAAGTGTGGGCTATCAGTTTGAACAGCTTTTCGAAGTAGTCCAATTAAAGGATCTTGTTCCTGTGCATTTATTAATTCTTCAGGAGGTATTCGAGATTGTTTACAATAATATACAGGCAGAGCTTGTGGATGACATCCCAATGAATCTACTGCTCTCAAATCTGAAAAAACAGAGGTTTCGTCTTTGAAGACACTGGTTTGGCAGAATGCTCTCACACCAAGTGAAGGAATTTCTTCCCCTTGAGAATCACCTGTTTGTTCTGGTAGTCCTGGTCGTTGGGACATTGCATCAGCCCCTATATTCTTAGGCCCTGGCTTGTAACGTAACTTAAAAGTGTAATTTGATAGTGCAGCCAACCACTGATGACCAGTTGCATCCAACTTTGCTGTAGTCAAGATGTAGGTAAGTGGATTATTATCTGTTCGAACTTCAAATTCTACTCCATAAAGGTAATCGTGGAGTTTATACACTACTGCCCATTTCAGAGCCAAGAACTCAAGCTTGTGGACTGGATAATTCTGTTCACTCTTAGACAAACTCCTACTTGGATAAACAACAGGTCTCAAACCTCCAGGGTACTCTTAGTGTAAAACTGCCCCCAAACCCACATAGCTAGCATCTATATGTAACACATAAGGTTTCTCGGGATCTGCATAGGCCAAGACAGGTGCCTCCGTTAAATTTTTCTTTAAATTCTCAAACGCTTTGGAGCACTCTGATGTCCACCGAGTTCCCAAAGGAGTTTTTGCATTTAGTTGCTTTTTAGGATCATCTTCACTATGTTTCAGCAAGTCGTTTAGGGGTCGAGCTAATTGGGAGTATCCTTTCACAAATATTAGATAGTATCCACAAAATCCAAGAAATGATCGAAATTCACCAATGTTGTTAGGCTGTGGCCATGCGGTTACTGCTTCCACCTTAGCAGGGTCTGTAGACACCCCTTCTGCCGAGACCACATGACCTACATAGGTCACAGATGATTGCCCAAATCTACATTTCTCCGGACTTAACTTAACTTTAGGCCTTCTTCGTGAAGACGATCCAATACTTAGATAGACAAGACACTCACGTCCATTCATATCTCCCACAGTACGTTCCATTAGCCTTTGGAATGTGGCTGGAGCTCCAGAGATCCCTTGTGGCATCCGTGTAAACTGATAGAATCCTAGTGGACAAATAAAAGCTGTCTTCTCTTGGTCTTCTTCAGTCATCCCTACCTGAAAATAGCCGGATCTCAGATCCAGAACACTGAACCAGCGGCTGCCATTAAGACAATTTAAAATCTGTTCAATTCGAGGTAGGTCATATTGGTCAGGTATAGTTCTTCGATTGAGAGTCCGATAGTCAATGCACAAACGTATAGACCCATTCTTCTTTCTAAAGACTACAATGGGTGAAGCCCATGGACTGTGAGAAGGAACAATTATTCCAGCTTTTTCCATCTCAGCCAAAACGGCACGAACATCCTCAACATCACGAGGAGGCATTCTCCTAGAGCGTTCCCTAAAAGGGGCAGAATCTGTTAAGCGAATGGTATGAAGCACATGTTTTGAACGTCCTACATCCATTTCTGCGGCAGAAAAAAATCCTGCACGGGCCTTCATAGCCTTCTTCAACCGCTCACATGCCTCCTTAGGCATTGTAGATCCTTCAAAGTTAAATTGTAGTTTTTCTGTTTTTGAGAGAGAGAAACATTTTACGAATAGCCAATGTTGAGTCTACTACTGGATAAAGATATCCCAAAGTCTGATTAAAATCAATACCAACAGGGTATCGGGCCAAATTTTGGACCTTAACACTTAGCCACTGTGGCGGAGGCCCATCCTTTCTTCTGTGTAAGATTTCAGGTACCAAAATCCAACCCTGCTTGGTTGCTTCTTCATCTGGCGTTTCAAGAATAAAACAGTCCTCTTTGGGTCTGCCGTCAGGGTACACCACCAAACATTTTTTTTTTGTTTAAAACTGACTTTATTGAAAGAAAAAAGGCATATTTGGTACAAAGTGGGAGACGCAGCTCCCTATGGTACAACAATCTTGTCAGTTGAGTTTTATATAATAACCAATAATAACAGAAAGAAAGAAATAAACCTCTATTTCTCCAACATAGGTGTGTCCGGTCCACGGCGTCATCCTTACTTGTGGGATATTCTCTTCCCCAACAGGAAATGGCAAAGAGCCCAGCAAAGCTGGTCACATGATCCCTCCTAGGCTCCGCCTACCCCAGTCATTCTCTTTGCCGTTGTACAGGCAACATCTCCACGGAGATGGCTTAGAGTTTTTTAGTGTTTAACTGTAGTTTTTATTATTCAATCAAGAGTTTGTTATTTTAAAATAGTGCTGGTATGTACTATTTACTCAGAAACAGAAAAGAGATGAAGATTTCTGTTTGTATGAGGAAAATGATTTTAGCACCGTAACTAAAATCCATGGCTGTTCCACACAGGACTGTTGAGAGCAATTAACTTCAGTTGGGGGAACAGTGTGCAGTCTCTTACTGCTTGAGGTATGACACATTCTAACAAGACGATGTAATGCTGGAAGCTGTCATTTTCCCTATGGGATCCGGTAAGCCATTTTTATTAAGATAGTAAATAAGGGCTTTACAAGGGCTTATTAAGACTGTAGACTTTTTCTGGGCTAAATCGATTCATTATTAACACATATTTAGCCTTGAGGAATCATTTATTCTGGGTATTTTGATATGATTATATCGGCAGGCACTGTTTTTGACACCTTATTCTTTAGGGGCTTTCCCTAATCATAGTCAGAGCCTCATTTTCGCGCCGGTATGGCGCACTTGTTTTTGAGGACAGCATGGCATGCAGCTGCATGTGTGTGGAGCTCTGATACATAGAAAAGTCTTTCTGTAGGCATCATTTGGTATCGTATTCCCCTTTGGGCTTGGTTGGGTCTCAGCAAAGCAGATTCCAGGGACTGTAAAGGGGTTAAATATAAAAACGGCTCCGGTTCCGTTATTTTAAGGGTTAAAGCTTCCAAATTTGGTGTGCAATACTTTTAAGGCTTTAAGACACTGTGGTGAAATTTTGGTGAATTTTGAACAATTCCTTCATACTTTTTCGCAATTGCAGTAATAAAGTGTGTTTAGTTTAAAATTTAAAGTGACAGTAACGGTTTTATTTTAAAACGTTTTTTGTGCTTTGTTATCAAGTTTATGCCTGTTTAACATGTCTGAACTACCAGATAGATTGTGTTCTGACTGTGGGGAAACCAAGGTTCCTTCTCATTTAACTATATGTATTTTATGTCATAAAAAAATTTAGTAAAAATGATGCCCAAGATGATTCCTCAAGTGAGGGGAGTAAGCATGGTACTGCATCATCCCCTACTTCGTCTACACCAGTCTTGCCCATACAGGAGGCCCCTAGTACATCTAGTGCGCCAATACTCCTTACTATGCAACATTTAACGGCTGTAATGGATAATTCTATCAAAAACATTTTAGCCAATATGCCCACTTATCAGCGAAAGCGCGACTGCTCTGTTTTAGAAAATTCTGTAGAGCATGAGAACGCTGATGATATGGTTTCTGAAGGGCCCCTACACCTGTCTGAGGGGGCCAGGGAGGTTTTGTCTGAGGGAGAAATTTCAGATTCAGGAAACATTTCTCAACAAGCTGAACCTGATGTGATTAATTTTAAATTTAAGTTGGAACATCTCCGCGCTCTGCTTAAGGAGGTGTTATCCAATTTGGATGATTGTGATTATCTGGTCATTCCAGAACCACTATGTAAAATGGAAAAGTTCTTAGAGGCCCCGGGGCCCCCCGAAGCTTTTCCTATATCCAAGCGGGTGGCGTACATTGTTAGTAAAGAATGGGACAGGCCCGGTATACCTTTAGTACCTCCCCCCATATTTATAAAATTGTTTTCCTATAGTCGACCCCAGAAAGGACTGATGGCAGTCAGTCCCCAAGGTCGAGGGGGCGGTTTCTACTCTACACAAGCGCGCCACTATACCCATAGAAGATAGTTGTGCTTTCCAAGATCCTATGGATAAAAAATTAGAAGGTCTGCTAAAGATGTTTGTTCAGCAAGGTTCCCTTCTACAACCAATTGCATGCATTGTCCCTGTCACTGCAGCCGCGTGTTTCTAGTTTGATGAGCTAGGAAAGGCGATTATTAGTAATTCTTCTTCTTATGAGGAGATTATGGACAGAATTCGTGCTCTTAAATTGGCTAATTCTTTCACCCTAGACGCCACCTTGCAATTGGCTAGGTTAGCGGCGAAAAAATTCTGGGTTTGCTATTGTGGCGCAGAGCGCTTTGGTTAAAATCTTGGGCAGCGGATGCGTCTTCCAAGAACAAATTGCTTGACATTCCTTTCAAGGGGAAAACACTCTTTGGCCCTGACTTGAAAGAGATTATCTCTGATATCACTGGGGGCAAGGGCCACGCCCTTCCTCAGGATAGGTCTTTTCAAGACCAAGAATAAACCTAAGTTTCGTCCCTTTCGCAGAAACGGATCAGCCCCAAGGGCTACGTCCTCTAAGCAGGAAGGTAATACTTCTCAAGCCAATCCAGCCTGGAGACCTATGCAAGGCTGGAACAAAGGAAAGCAGGCCAGGAAACCTGCCACTGCTACCAAGACAGCATGAAATGCGGGCCCCCGATCCGGGACCGGATCTGGTGGGGGGCAGACTCTCTCTCTTCGCTCAGGCTGGGGCAAGAGATGTTCTGGATCCTTGGGCGCTAGAAATAGTCTCCCAAGGTTATTCTCTGGAGTTCAAGGGGCTTCCTCCAAGGGGGAGGTTCCACAGGTCTCAGTTGTCTTCAGACCACATAAGAAGACAGGCATTCTTACATTGGGTAGAAGACCTGCTAAAAATGGGAGTGATTCATCCTGTTCCATTAGGAGAACAAGGGATGGGGTTCTACTCCAATCTGTTCATAGTTCCCAAAAAAGAGGGAACGTTCAGACCAATCTTAGATCTCAAGATCTTGAACAAGTTTCTCAAGGTTCCATCGTTCAAGATGGAAACCATTCGAACACTTCTTCCTTCCATCCAGGAAGGTCAATTCATGACCAAGGTGGATTTCAAGGATGCGTATCTACATATTCCTATCCACAAGGAACATCATCGGTTCCTAAGGTTTGCATTCCTGGACAAGCATTTCCAGTTCGTGGCGTTTTCTTTCGGATTAGCCACTGCTCCTAGGATTTTCTCTTAGGTACTAGGGTCCCTTCTGGCGGTGCTAAGACCAAGGGGCATTGCTGTAGTACCTTACTTGGACGACATTCTGATTCGAGCGTCGTCCCTTCCTCAAGTAAAGGCTCACACGGACATTGTCCTGGCCTTTCTCAGATCTCACGGATGGAAAGTGAACGTGGAAAAGAGTTCTCTATCTCCGTCAACGAGGGTTCCCTTCTTGGGAACTATAATAGACTCCTTAGAAATGAGGATTTTTCTGACAGAAGCCAGAAAAACAAAACTTCTAGACTCTTGTCGGATACTTCATTCCGTTCCTCTTCCTTCCATAGCGCAGTGCATGGAAGTGATAGGTTTGATGGTAGCGGCAATGGACATAGTTCCTTTTGTGCGCATTCATCTAAGACCATTACAACTGTTCATGCTCAGTCAGTGGAATGGGGACTATTCAGACTTGTCTCCGAAGATACAAGTAAATCAGAGGACCAGAGACTCATTCCGTTGGTGGCTGTCCCTGGACAACCTGTCACAAGGGATGACCTTCCGCAGACCAGAGTGGGTCATTGTCACGACCGACGCCAGTCTGATGGGCTGGGGCGCGGTCTGGGGATCCCTGAAAGCTCAGGGTCTTTGGTCTCGGGTAGAATCTCTTCTACCGATAAATATTCTGGAACTGAGAGCGATATTCAATGCTCTCAAAGCTTGGCCTCAGCTAGCGAGGGCCAAGTTCATACATCAACCATCAGGGGGGAACAAGGAGTTCCCTAGCGATGGAAGAAGTGACCAAAATCATTCTATGGGCGGAGTCTCACTCCTGCCACCTGTCTGCTATCCACATCCCAGGAGTGGAAAATTGGGAAGCGGATTTTCTGAGTCGTCAGACATTGCATCCGGGGGAGTGGGAACTCCATCCGGAAATCTTTGCCCAAGTCACTCAACCGTGGGGCATTCCAGACATGGATCTGATGGCCTCTCGTCAGAACTTCAGAGTTCCTTACTACGGGTACAGATCCAGGGATCCCAAGGCGGCTCTAGTGGATGCACTAGTAGCACCTTGGACCTTCAAACTAGCTTATGTGTTCCCGCCGTTTCCTCTCATCCCCAGGCTGGTAGCCAGGATCAATCAGGAGAGGGCGTCGGTGATTTTGATAGCTCCTGCGTGGCCACGCAGGACTTGGTATGCAGATCTGGTGAATATGTCATCGGCTCCACCATGGAAGCTACCTTTGAGACGAGACCTTCTTGTTCTAGGTCCGTTCGACCCACTCCAGCTGACTGCTTGGAGATTGAACGCTTGATCTTATCAAAGCGAGGGTTCTCAGATTCTGTTATTAATACTCTTGTTCAGGCCTGAAAGCCTGTAACCAGAAAAATTACCACATAATTTGGTATATCTGTTGATGTGAATCTGCAGGATTCCCTTGGGACAAGGTTAAGATTCCTAAGAGTCTATCCTTCCTTCGAGAAGGATTGGAAAAAGGATTATCTGCAAGTTCCTTGATGGGACAGATTTCTGCCTTGTCTGTGTTACTTCACAAAAAGCTGGCAGCTGTGCCAGATGTTCTAGCCTTTGTTCAGGCTCTGGTTAGAATCAAGCCTGTTTACAAAATTTTGACTCCTCCTTGGAGTCTCAACCTAGTTCTTTCAGTTCTTCAGGGGGTTCCGTTTGAACCCTTACATTCCGTTGATATTAAGTTATTATCTTGGAAAGTTTTGTTTTTGGTTGCAATTTCTTCTGCTAGAAGAGTTTCAGAATTATCTGCTCTGCAGTGTTCTTCTCCTTATCTGGAGTTCCATGCAGATAAGGTGGTTTTGCGTACTAAACCTGGTTTTCTTCCAAAAGTTGTTTCTAACAAAAACATTAATCAGGAGATAGTTGTGCCTTCTTTGTGTCCTAATCCAGTTTCAAAGAAGGAACGTTTGTTGCACAACTTGGATGTAGTTCGTGCTCTCAAATTTTACTTAGCAGCTACTAAGGATTTCAGACAAACTTTGTCTTTGTTTGTTGTTTATTCTGGTAAACGGAGAGGTCAAAAAGCAACTTCTACCTCTCTCTCCTTCTGGATTAAAAGCATTATCCGATTGGCTTATGAGACTGCCGGACGGCAGCCTCCTGAAAGAATCACAGCTCACTCCACTAGGGCTGTGGCTTCCACATGGGCCTTCAAGAACGAGGCTTCTGTTGATCAGATATGTAAGGCAGCGACTTGGTCTTCACTGCACACTTTTTCTAAATTTTACAAATTTGATACTTTTGCTTCTTCTGAGGCTATTTTTGGGAGAAAGGTTTTGCAAGCCGTGGTGCCTTCCATTTAGGTGACCTGATTTGCTCCCTCCCTTCATCCGTGTCCTAAAGCTTTGGTATTGGTTCCCACAAGTAAGGATGACGCCGTGGACCGGACACACCTATGTTGGAGAAAACAGAATTTATGTTTACCTGATAAATTACTTTCTCCAACGGTGTGTCCGGTCCACGGCCCGCCCTGGTTTTTTTAATCAGGTCTGATAATTTATTTTCTTTAACTACAGTCACCACGGTAACATATGGTTTCTCCTATGCAAATATTCCTCCTTAACGTCGGTCGAATGACTGGGGTAGGCGGAGCCTAGGAGGGATCATGTGACCAGCTTTGCTGGGCTCTTTGCCATTTCCTGTTGGGGAAGAGAATATCCCACAAGTAAGGATGACGCCGTGGACCGGACACACCGTTGGAGAAAGTAATTTATCAGGTAAACATAAATTCTGTTTTGCTCTGAGATTGCGTCAGATATTATTATTATAGAGAGGTTAAGGAAAGAGGGGGGGGGAAAGGAAGTGTACCCGAAGAAGGGTGTCCGGGAAAGAGGAAGATGCTGCATTACCTTGTCCACACAAGCTTATTAAGTACCGTTTTTTTTTTGTTTTGTTTTGTTTTGCTATAGTCTATTTAAGGGTATAACCCATTGTTAACATTCGTCTCTAAATAGTGATCCCATGTGGTTCTAATCTCTGCGTATGTATCCATTTTATCGTTTACCATGTAGAAATATTCTTCTAGATCTAGGAAATCTGAAACCCGGCGGGACCACATTTCTAATGTTGGAGCAGTTCTGCTTTTCCAATTTTTGGCTATCAAGTATTTGACACTGTTTGTCATAATATGAAATAATTTGTAATAGGGTTTGTATTTAATTTTAGGCGGGTATCCTAGCAACCATACTATTGGGTCTAGAAGGAATGTAGTTTCTAAGATTTTCTCCATCTCCGCTATGGTGGTTCTCCAGAAAGTCTGGGTCGTGTTACACCACCACCACATATGTGCCGCGTCGCTGCCTTTGTGGCCGCAGCGCCAGCAGTGGTCTGATCTGTGATTAAATAAGCGGTGGAGTTTTCGGGGGGTGAGGTACCACCTGTGTAATAGTTTAAGGTTAATTTCCACTACTGAAAGTGATATTGATGATTTAGTTATGCTCTGAAAGATGGATGAGCATTTTTGTGGGAGAACTATAACTCCTAGGTCATCTTCCCATCGTTCCATAAATGGAGGTATATAACCTGGAGGGTTAGTGGATAACAATTTATATATCTTTGAGAGAGTGTGGGACAGAGGGGGGGTTCGAGTACAAAGAATTTCGAAATTTGTTAAGGGTCTAAGCATGTTTCTGTAATTTTCATGTCGGGTAATGTATTGGTGTAAACGATGATAGCTATACCAGTTTTGAAAGTATATAAATCCCTTTTCCACTAGTTCAGATTGAGAGAGGACTTTCTCATTGGATGAAATCATATGTATAGTAAGGTCACGAATATTACTATCAGGAATGATATGGGTGATGTTGGGTCCTAATGAGAATTGTTTGTTATCAATAAGGGATGTTAATGGGGATGGTTTAGATGAAATATAGATATTATGGGACAGGGCATGATTCCATGTAACATTGGTTTCTGTCACCATGGGGGGTATGTGGGAATGAGTGGTTTTTGGTGTCTCCATGCTCCAGCACTGTCTCCCCAAATGAGAAACGTTAGATATTAAGTGTTCTAGGTGTACCCATCGCTTATGGTGAAAGTGTATATGCCAGTCTACTATTCTTTGTAGAAAAATGGCTTGTCTATAGAGAGAAATGTTAGGTATTCCTAGGCCACCTTGGGAATTGGGAGATTTTAGCATTAATCCTCGGTCGCTTTCTGTGCCAGACAAAATCACTGAATGCTTTCTGTAAGCTGGGGATATAATTTTTGGGTAAGGGAATTGGGAGTGCTTGGAGAACCTATAGTAATCTGGGAAAAATGTTAATTTTAATTACATTTATTCTGCCGGTCCATGTTAATTTCTTGGATAGCCATGATGAAAGGTCCCTAATGATATGTTTTTTAATCATACCAAAGTTTTTCTCAAAAATTACTTCTGCCGAGGCTGCTAAATCTATTCCTAGGTAGTGTAGAGACCGTCTGCACCAAGTAAAGGGGGTTATCTTCTTAACGGACTGTAACATGGTATCATCTAAGTTAATATTTTAAAGTTAGAAAGTGAGTTGAATATTTCGAATTCTTGTAATGGGGGGGGGGGGATAGATGTTTCTGGGTTAGTTAATGAGAATAGTATGTCATCCGCAAAAAGTGATAGGACAAAGTCTTGTCCATCAATCTTCACTCCGGTAATATGGGGTTTTTGCCTAATTTTGGTCGCAATGGTTTCTATAAAGCAGGCGAATAAAAGGGGGGACAGCGGACAGCCCTGTCGGGTGCCATTTGAAATATCAAAAGGTTTAGAAAGTGTTCCATTGATTAACAGTTTAGCGTTAGGGTTTGAGTATAGGGAAAATATTCTATCTAACATTTTAGGGCCGAAACCCATGTGAGTCAGAGTAAGGCGCAAAAATTCCCAATCAACACGGTCAAAGGCCTTCTCTGCATCCATGGACAGTAAGACTGCCGGGATGTTCTTATCTTGTGCAAAGTAGATGAGATTTAAGGCCCTGACCGTGTTGTCTTTGGCTTCGCGTTTTGGGATAAACCCCACCTGATCCTGATGGATTATTTCTGATAAGAGGCAATTCACCCTGTTTGCTAAGACTTTTGCGTAAATTTTTATATCAGAGTTTAAGAGTGAAATTGGTCTATAATGAGAGGGGTGATCTAGCGATTTATTTGGCTTTGGAAGTAGTATAATATGAGCTTCTAAAGCTCTTGGAGATAACATTTTAGCTTCATCAATGTGACGGAAAAATTGGGTAAGCTGTGGCACCAACTCCTCCTGGAATAGTTTGTAATACTTGTTACTAAATCCATCAGGACCAGGAGCCTTGCCTCTCGGGAGATCCTTTAGAACTAATTTAATTTCTGTTGCTGATATGGGTTCTTCCAATTGGTCTTTTTGGAGAGGAGATATATGTGGGAGGTGGAGTGAAGACAGATATGTATCAATGGCATTGGTTTTTATAGTCTGATCTGAAGAATTAGATTTAGAGGTGTCATTTAGGTTATATAGTTTTTGGTAGAAATTCCTAAAAGTGTTCGAAATTGCTTTAGAGGAGAAGTGTTCTGTGTTCCTATCGTCTTTTATGCGTAAAATATAGGATTTGTGTGCTTTTTGTTTAAGGTATCGTGCAAGGGACCGGCCAGCTTTATTCCTCCCTTCATAGTGTATTTGTTGCAGTTTAAGTGACTGTCTTTTGTGTTCTTTATTATAGTGTGAGGATAATTTTTCTCGTTCAGCTTGTAATGCTAAAAGCAATGTGTGATCCGACTGGGAACTTTTATGTTTTTTTTCCAAAACTGCTATATTGGAAAGTAAGGATGCTAAATAAACACGCTTCTTCTTAAGAGTAGCTGCCTTAATACCCATAAGTTCTCCCCGCACCACACATTTATGGGCTTCCCAGACATTAAAGGGGGAGATATCAGGGGATATATTATTGGTAAAATATTCTGTGATTAATTGTGATATTTGCTGCTTTACTAAGGGGTCTAGTAGAAGATAATCTTCCATTCTCCAAATTAAATCTTGTATAGGTTTGGTTGGCCACGTTAGTGTTCCTATTACAGCTGTATGGTCTGACCAAGTCGTCGGGGCTATCTGTGAGGAGTGGAACAATGATAGACCTGTAACATCTGTGAGTATGTAATCGATCCTAGTGTAGATTTTGTGGGGGTACGAATAAAATGTGTAGTCGCTTTTCTCAGGGTTAGATACCCTCCACAAGTCGTGTACACAGAGTTTTTTTAAGGCAATTATTAGTGCGGGTAATTTGTGAGTCCGGTACAGATGAGCTTGCATTTGAACAGTCTACTTTGGGATTTAGTGGTAGGTTTAGATCACCTCCAATTATTAATACACCTTTCTGGTGTTTTAAGATAAGATCAGTCACAATTTTAATGAAGCGGGATTGTTTTGCATTCGGGGCATACAAAGAAACCAGAGTGACAGGGCGTCCATATAGCAATCCTGTTAATATGATGTATCTACCCTCTCTATCTCTGAGTGTCTTAATTGCTGTGAATGGTATATTTTTCCTGATTAGGATCCCAACTCCCTGTTTCTTAGCTTTAGGGTGAGAGGAGTAATAGCAAGCGCCGAATTTAATAGAAAAGGTAAGGGGTTCTCTGCCCTTAATAAAGTGGGTTTCTTGGATAAAGCTTATATCTGTTTTATTTCTGTCAAAGTCTCTAAGGGTTTGGGATCTTTTAGAAGGAATATTAAGGCCTTTGTTTGTAATTGTTTGAATTCGGATGGAATCTAGTGGTTTTGTGGGTTGTGATGTGTTAGCCATTAGTGAGTAAGTTGGTAAGGGGTAACATTAAAACACCTGGGCACAAAACAGTCATCTTGTGATAACAGGATAGTAGAACATTGTAGAGAGTGTGAACAAGGTCAGCAGCGGAGAGAAAAGGAAAGGGGACAGAAAAATAACATTTTACATGTAACAAAAACATTAATATTGACAGTGGTGACTAAAACGAGGAAGCATTCTCCCTGTCATAGCCCATCTAAATAAAATTTCCCAGTTAACAGAACAAAACATTTGCTATATGCATAGATTCTAAAATACCTGTCTTATGGCATCTAAGAACTCTAACCCAGAACTGCTTGCCTAGGGGAAATCAAAACCTCAACAAATAATAACCATATAACAGTCCATATGACTCTAACCTAACCCCCAGACTTATATCTCTAAGGGAGATAACGGATTCGGTGACCCCAGGGCCTATTCAACTTAGCCTCACTAAAATCTATCAAATAAGGTCAACAAGAGGTAATGACAACCCAATTTATTATTATGTACCTTATAAAGTTATTTTGCTGGTGACTGTGTACAAAAAGCTAACCATTTTGTACTAGATAAAGTCAGTACCTCTGTCTAATGCGCACACCAAACAGAGCACAGGTATTGAATACATAAATAACCCTGGTATAAACAATCAAAATTAACTGCCTGGTACATTTACAAACGACCTTCGTATTAATGAAACAAACAAGAGCTTGCGGCAGTTTAAGGCAATAATATATACATTCTAGGTTTACATTGCTGTTGACTGTGTACCTAAGGCTGACCCTAGTATACTGGATAAAGGCTGTAACCCCGTCCCCTGCATACACCAAACAAGGCACAGGTATTGTGCACACAATTAACTTTTGCATAAACATTCAGAATAAATTATTTAGTACATAAACATACGACCTTTGCACTGATGGAGGTGCATCAGAATATTGGCTACCTAGGAGTATATCCAACACTAGGTAACGCAAGAGGGTAACGCTTCACAGCCCAAGGCAACCTAAAAGACTTACCAGGGCTGGAACAAGGGTAAACAGGCCAAAAAGCCTGCAGCTGCTACCAAGACAGCATGAAGGGGTAGCCCCCGATCCGGGACTGGATCTGGTAGGGGGCAGACTCTCTCTCTTCGCTCAGGCTTGGGCAAGAGATGTTCACGATCCCTGGGCAGTAGAGATTGTTACCCAGGGATATCTTCTAGAATTCAAGGACTCCACTCCAAAGGGAAGGTTTCACATTTCTCGTCTGTCTTCAGACCAGACAAAGAAAGAGGCGTTCTTACCCTGTGTAGAAGATCTACTCACGATGGGAGTGATATGTTCAGTTCCAATTGTAGAACAAGGAACGGGCTTTTACTCAAACCTGTTTCTGGTTCCCAAAAAAGAGGGAACTTCCAGACCAATCCTGGATTTAAAAATTCTAAACAAATTCCTCAGAGTCCCATCATTCAAGATGGAGACCATTCGAACGATCTTACCAATGATCCAGGAAGATCAATATATGACTACCGTGGATTTAAAGGATGCGTACCTACATATCCCTATCCACAAAGATCATCACCAGTTTCTCAGGTTCGCTTTTCTGGACAAGCATTACCAGTTTGTGGCTCTTCCCTTCGGTTTGGACACTGCTCCCAGAATTTTCACAAAGATGCTAGGTTCCCTTCTGGTGGTGTTAAGACCGCGGGGCATGGCAGTAGCGCCTTATCTAGACGACATCCTAATTCAGGCATCGTCTTTTCCCAGAGCCAAGGCTCACACGGAAATTGTACTGGCCTTTCTAAGGTCTCACGGGTGGAAGGTGAACATCGAAAAGAGTTCTCTGTCCCCGTTCACAAGGGTTCCCTTCCTGGGAACACTAATAGATTCGGTAGAAATGAAAATATTTCTGACGGAGGTCAGAAAGTTAAAGCTTTTAGCTACTTGCCGAGTACTTCATTCCACTCCTCAGCCATCTATAGCTCAGTGCATGGAGGCAATCGGATTAATGGTAGCGACAATTGACATAGTCCCTTTTGCTCAAATACATCTCAGACCACTGCAACTGTGCATGCTCAAACAGTGGAATGGGTATTACGCAGACTTGTCTCCTCAGATACAATTGGACCAGAGGACCAGAGACTCTCTTCTCTGGTGGTTGTCTCAGGATCACCTTTTCTTAGGGAACATGTTTCCGCAGACCAGAATGGATCATCGTAACGACCGATGCCAGTCTGTTAGGCTGGGGTGCAGACTGGGACTCCCTGAAAGCTCAGGGCTTATGGTCTCGGGAAGAATCTCTTCTCCTGATAAACATTTTGGAACTGAGAGCGATATTCAATGCGCTTCAGGCATGGCCTCAACTAGCTGCGGCCAAATTCATCAGATTTCAGTCGGACAACATCACGTCTGTAGCTTACATCAATCATCGGGGGGAACGAAAAGTTCCTTAGCGATGAAGGAAGTCTCCAAAATAATCAGGTGGGCGGAGGATGACTCCTGCCATCTCTCAGCAATTCACATCCCAGGAGTGGACAACTGGGAAGCGGATTTTCTAAGTCGTTAGACTTTTCACAAGGGGGAGTGGGAACTCCACCCGGAGGTTTTTGCTCAGCTGACTCAGCTATGGGGCACTCCAGAATTGGATCTGATGGCGTCCCGTCAGAACACCAAACTTCCTCTCTATGGATCCAGGTCCAGGGACCCCAAGGCGGTATTGATAGATGCTCTAGCAGCGCCTTGGTCCTTCAATCTGGCTTATGTCTTTCCACCGTTTCCTCTTCTCCCTCGTCTGGTCGCCAGAATCAAGCAGGAGAAGGCTTCAGTGATTCTGATAGCGCCTGCGTGGCCACGCAGGACTTGGTATGCAGACCTAGTGGACATGTCATCTGTTCCACCATGGACGCTGCCATTGAGGCAGGATCTTCTAATACAGGGTCCATTCAAGCATCCAAATCTAGTTTCTCTGCGTCTGACTGCTTGGAGATTGAACGCTTAATTCTATCTAAGCGTGGTTTCTCTGAGTCAGTTATAGATACTCTGATTCAGGCTAGAAAGCCTGTCACTAGGAAAATCTACCATAAGATATGGCGAAAATATCTTTGTTGGTGTGAATCTAAGGGTTACTCATGGAGTAAGATTAGGATTCCCAGAATATTGTCTTTTCTCCAAGAAGGATTGGAGAAAGGATTGTCAGCTAGTTCCTTAAAGGGACAGATATCTGCTCTGTCTATTCTCTTACACAAGCGTCTGGCAGATGTGCCAGACGTTCAAGCGTTTGCTCAGGCTCTAGTCAGAATCAAGCCTCTTTATAAACCTGTGGCTCCGCCATGGAGTCTTAATCTAGTTCTTTCAGTTCTTC
>NC_069502.1:513125469-513127691 GCF_027579735.1 Bombina bombina
TTTATTTACTGCAGCAGAACTATTTATAAGCTGACAAAAAGGCACAGCTATGAGCCATATGTACTCCAAGACAAGCCACATCAATAGTTAATAGCTTAACATTGCAAATAAATAAAATATTCTAGAGGAAAACATCTTACTTTAAAGGGACATTGTACACAAGATTTTTCTTTGCATAAATGTTTTTTTGTAGATCTATTTATATAGCTCACCTGAGAGTGTTTTTGTACTAATGTATAGTTTTGCTTATTTTTAAATAACATTGTGCTGATTTTCAAACTCCAAACCAAGCCCCACCGTGTCAGATGTATACTGATGTATACAGACCAGATTGCTTCTGTTTTATAATGGATCTACTGCATGGCACCCAGTCACCCTTGACCTCCATCATAGCTGTCCTCTTGATATTTTTGCAGCTGGATCTATGGACCAGGGACGTTTCTAGAGAATCTGGCTCCCAGGGCAAAATTCCAAAATGCGCCCCCCTCACGGATTCTAAAGTCCCCCTCCTAGACCTTGCATGTCACTCTGTCATTTAGCGGTCAGCTACAAAGCAGCAGTGCACTACTGGGACCTAGCTGAACACATCTGGTGAGCAAATGACAAGAGACAAATGTGTGTTGCGGCCAACCACCAGTTAGCTCCTAGTAGTGCATTGCTGCTGCTAAGGATATGTACATATGCTTTTCATCAATGGATACCAAGAGAACAAGAATAATAGAATTGTCTTAACATTTTTGGTGTATCCTGAATTATGAAAGTTTTATTTTGACTTTCCTATCCCTTTAAATATGTCCTTTTTCTACTACGTTTTTTCCAAATACAGTATATTGATATTATCTAAAAATATCTTTATATCTTTTACTAATTGTCATTATATTTATACTTTTCTCATAGCTATGCATATTTATTTGTTTAATGCATATAAATCCCTTTAAATTCTTATCCAAAATGTATCTACGTCCAATAGACTTTAAAGTTGAACTTTGCAAAAAAGTCATCAGGTAAGATTTTCTAAAGGATTGCAAAATGTCACTGGGTGTATTTGTAACATATTTAGGGGTCTATTACAATTATTTAGAAAAGTTATAACATTTTCTTTCATGTAATTAGCAAGAGTCCATGAGCTAGTGACGTATGGGATATACATTCCTACCAGGAGGGGCAAAGTTTCCCAAACCTCAAAATGCCTATAAATACACCCCTCACCACACCCACAAATCAGTTTTACAAACTTTGCCTCCTATGGAGGTGGTGAAGTATGTTTGTGCTAGATTCTACGTTGATATGCGCTCCGCAGCAGGTTGGAGCCCGGTTTTCCTCTCAGCGTGCAGTGAATGTCAGAGGGATGTGAGGAGAGTATTGCCTATTTGAATGCAATGATCTCCTTCTACGGGGTCTATTTCATAGGTTCTCTGTTATCGGTCGTAGAGATTCATCTCTTACCTCCCTTTTCAGATCGACGATATACTCTTATATATACCATTACCTCTACTGATTTTTGTTTCAGTACTGGTTTGGCTTTCTACAACATGTAGATGAGTGTCCTGGGGTAAGTAAGTCTTATTTTCTGTGACACTCTAAGCTATGGTTGGGCACTTTTTTATAAAGTTCTAAATATATGTATTCAAACATTTATTTGCCTTGACTCAGGATGTTCAACGTTCCTTATTTCAGACAGTCAGTTTCATATCTGGGATAATGCATATGAATAAATAATTTTTTTCTTACCTTAAAAATTTGACTTTTTTCCCTGTGGGCTGTTAGGCTCGCGGGGGCTGAAAATGCTTCATTTTATTGCATCATTCTTGGCGCGGACTTTTTTGGCGCAAACTTTTTCTCTGTTTCCGGCGTCATACGTGTCGCCGGAAGTTGCGTCATTTTTGACGTTCTTTTGCGCCAAAAATGTCGGCGTTCCGGATGTGGCGTCATTTTTGGCGCCAAAAGCATTTAGGCGCCAAATAATGTAGGCGTCTTTTTTTGGCGCTGAAAAAATATGGGCGTCACTTTTGTCTCCACATTGTTTAAGTCTCATTATTTATTGCTTCTGGTTGCTAGAAGCTTGTTCACTGCCATTTTTTCCCATTCCTGAAACTGTCATTTAAGGAATTTGGTCAATTTTGCTTTATATGTTATTTTTTCTATTACATATTGCAAGATGTCCCACGTTGACACTGAGTCAGAAGATACTTCTGGAAAATCGCTGCCTGGTGCTGGATCTA